>NC_134485.1:215372010-215459510 GCF_040206685.1 Ascaphus truei | reverse complement strand
AGGGAGCGACAGGAGGCAAATGATAAAAAACCCACCTCCTATCCCCCCGGGCAGGCAGAGGGGGGGAGACACCGCGCAGAAGAGCCAGGAGCCGTGGGCAGAGACACACACCACGTGTACTCTGCCGCAGGAAGCGGAAGCCCCGCCCCCAGGCACCCTTCCTTCCATCCATTCCACATGCCGGTCCTTGGTGAAGGATGATGCCGGGGGGCGGGGCTTAATGCCGGGACGCTGGGGATTGGCCAACAAGGTAGGAAACTGCCGGAGGAGGGGGGGGGGGGGTTGGCATTAAAAAAAAAAAAAATACTTACCAGCGGGGCTGCTGCAGTCTCCTCCTCCGCGCCGCCTCAGACTCGCGCACAGCGCACAGCAGCTAATTACTCGCGCACCGCCGGCGACAAAAAATAAAAAATGGGGACACAGTGAGGAAAATCCGGGACATTTCCGGTACACACAGAAAACCGGTACAGCTCCCGAAAAACCGGGACTGTACCGGCAAAAGGGGGACGGGTGGTCACCCTAACATATGAGAATAATTATATTATAATGGATATTCTCTAGGAGAATTCTCACAGGTTACTATATCTCATACACAATTTATGTACTTAGAGTGCAAGTTATAGGGATTCTTGAGTGAGACTCTTCTTCTCACTAATTTATATATGATGTAGCTAAAGACAAGTTTTTACAGAGATTAAAGTTCCCAAAAATAACGAATGAAGAGCAACAAGAACTTAATGCTCCAATTACCAGGGAAGAAATAGAGGCTGTTGTAAAGAAACGTAAAATTGGGAAGGCACCAGGGCCTGATGGCTTTACTGCTGAATTCTATAAGATCTTGGGGCCAGAAGTAGGACTACCCCTGTAAAATGCCTTTAAAGAGATTAGTAGACAGAGGGGAATATTTGGAAGCAGGGAAAACAGCATTCATCAGAATTTTACATAAAGAAGGTAAAGACACTCTTGTGCCGGGTTCATATCAATCCATATCCTTTTTAAATCACAATGTAAAAATTCTCTCAAATTCTGGCAGAGAGGCTGGCTGCAGTATTACCAGGTCTTTCCATAAAGATCAGACAGGGTTTGTAAAGGGTAGATCTTCAGTGAAGAACAGAAGAAAAGTATTTTGAGCCTTTTATTGAACCAAATCAAACCCACAAGATAATATGAACAATGTAATTATTTCAGTAGATGCAGAAAAAGCCTTTGATAATGTTAGATGGGTAATGTTAAAAGGGTATTTTTATTTAATATACTTAAAAGAAAGGGAATATCGGGCATGTATCTTAACATGATTAGAACTATGTATGGGTATCCAAAGACATGGATCATGGCAGTGGGAATACTCTCCCAGGAATTCAATTTATACAGAGGAACAAGACAAGGGTCTCCCTTGTCTCCATTGCTATTGAACAGCAATGGAACCATTGGCTATGTTCTTTAGGGACATGGCAGGCTATAAAGGCATTGAAATAGGAAATAAGGAAGTGAAGTTGGCTCTTTTTGCTGATGACCTTCTGATGTTTTGCACTCTAATCCGGAAACAGCGGTTAAAAAATTATGGGATACTTAAGGAATATAGAAAATGTATTGGGTTTATAGTTAATGCCTCTAAAACTGAGATTCTAGTGCTGTCTCACTACAATAATGTTAGGTGGGAGGAAGACCTCCCTTTTAAAAAGATAAGATAGCCAATCAAATACTTGGGGGATAATATATACCACTACCTAGAAAAATTGTACGCAATCAATTTTAGATCAATCCTAACCAAAGTGATTAAAGAGCTGGAAAGCTGGCAAGGCGTCCCATTGAATTTAGTGGGTAGATGCCAACTCGTTAAGATGATCAGCTTCTCTAGGAATATATACCCATTGCAGATGCTGCCTATCCTGGTTCGCCATGAACACCTAAAATTGATTAATAGTGCAGTAAATAAGTTTATATGGAACAAAGGCAGAAATAGAATTGCAATATCAAAACGATTTCTCCCAAAGGAACTTGGTGGAGTGAGTTTACCTGACATTAGAAAATACAATTTGGCATATATAGCCAGACATATGGGAGACTGGCTAATGGACAAAGAAATATATTCCTGTACGAAACTTGAGGAACAAATGGTGCTCCCAATGACACTGAAAGAGATCATACACACGACTGAAAATAGTGTGGAATGTCCTACAAAATATCCACATTTCTGCCTATACTGTACAATTTAACATGAAATTTGTACCAGGTCGATCTCAAAATACTGTATGTTTAATACGTGGGAAACCAAGGGAATAAAAAAATATAGAGCAGCCGGTAGATACAGAATGGGAACACTTTGTCATTTGAAGAGCTCAGAGTTAAGAAGGAATTCCCACAATCTCACTATTTCCCTTGCATGCAGATCATACATTACTGTATGTATAGAGAACTATAAGAAAGAGATATTAGAAAACATGTTTGATAGCTACTTTAGGACTGAAAATAATATTACATATTTGATCTCTGAATTATATGATTGGATCTAAGATAAAGATCATGGCAAGCAATTGCAAAAAGTGGCAGCCAAGTGGAACAAGAACTTCCCATAAATAACTTAGATTGACTGCTGGTAGGATTGTGTAGAACCAGGAAAATAATAATATCATACTTGGAGGGAATTACAATTTAAATTGTTACATAGAGCATATTATGCATTTGATATCCAATATAAACAGATTGAAAAGGATAAAAAAAAATGTCCGAAATGGCTGCTTATTAAAGCAGATCTAAAACACTGCCTATGAGAATGCCCATGTATATCTGATTTTTGTGACCAGGTTTAAAAAAAAATATATATATATTATCATCATGACAAAAGTGGCAACCGTGAAGGAATCTCTATCGGTTTTATTTGGGAACATGGAGGAGTGGAAAGAAGTTAATGGGTATTCAGGAATCCCAAGTATTGCTGAAATTATACTCCTGGCAGCTAGAAAGTCTATAATGGTGCAATGGGTGAAGTATGACCCTCCAAACACTGAAACAGTTAAAACATATCTCACTCAGGTAATGACCTTAGATAAAAAGGAAACGGAGAAAAATAAGGAACAAAAACTAAGATTTTTTTTTTACAAAATGGGAACCCTTTTATTGACCCTACCACCGAGTGAAAAAGACCAATTATATCAGGCTTTGCGCACACTTCCTGGAGTCTCTTGCGGCAAATTGCACAAGGTCATAATTGAGGTAAACAGAGGGAGAAAAGAACCAGGTTAAACAGGTATCAAGACAGGAGAACAGTATATCCGAACCTAACGTCTGTAATATGTGTCTGACTAAAGTTATGTTTTGTATATTCTGTGAGTTAATTATTTAATTTCAATATTGTGTATTTTTGAGTTAAGTTTGAGCATCTGAGTTATACCTTTTTACTTATATATAATTTTTTCATTTATGTATAATTTAAACATGAAAAATTGTAAAGATGTGTTGAAATCTATCATGTTTACCAACAACGTTAGAAAATCAATATAAAGAACAATGAGAAAAATGTCATCCAGTACAGCCTTAACCCCCTTCATATTCAGGAGGGGCAACAATATATTGCAGTTTTCTTTTACTGAGCTGCTAGATAAAATAAGTACACCATTCATTTTTCTTTTTTCCATTCTTACTCTGTTAATAAAACAAAGTCCTTTAAAAAGAGATACAGCTTTAACACCAAATTGGTTTGTTCAGTTTTATAGCTTTGTGCAAAAATGGTTAACCAAATATGTTTCAGATACCATAAAATAAATAAAACATATAATGTGAGAAAAAAGTAGACAATACACTGATATTTATTCTTAACTGACATTTAAAAGCACAACAAGGCACTTGTAAAAAAAACATGTTTATAAAAAAAAAGGAACTAACATTAACAATTAAAAATAGACTTGTTATTGTTTGTTGAAGGTGATTGAGGAAGGAGACTGCTGATTGAAAAATAGGACTAAAAGTGTAAACTCCATATATAGTTGAGTTTTCATGGCTATGTTATGAAGCAGACTGATATAGACTAAGGTTCAAAACCCGAACTTCACGAATTCCGGAGCTCAATTCGAACTCTGTGTTGAACAGTTTGAAATTCTATGTTTGATTTAAACTCTGAATAGAACTTTGAACAAATTACAAATCAAATCTCAAGGGTCATTCTACTTTTACCACTGGTGGGCTGCTGCATTCTGTTTACTGGGCATGTTTGGATTGGAATACATATGTACAGTCATGTGAAAAAGAAAGTACACCCTCTTTGAATTCCATGGTTTTACATATCAGGACATAGGGCTCTATGCAGTTAGTGCCAAAAAAGTCCTCTCGCCAAGTGTTCCTTATCGGCATGATTCTGCCGATTTTCCCTCGCCGTATGCAATAAGTGCCGAATCCCTTCCGAATCAAGCCGAAAACATTTGTTCCCACTCTGCCGATGATTTGCCGATCACACACAGGTGTATCGGCGTGCATGGCGAGGTGGTGTTAGGTTCGCCAATGAAACTTCTTGCTGAATCTGCCGAAGCAAGCATGTTTTTGATTGAGCGGCCCATTTAAAGGCAGCGTGTATTTTTATTCATTCTCTGTGTTGTTGGGAGAGAGAGAGAGAGTCACACACAGAGCTGGGCGATTTACATATTTCATATTGACTGAGAGAGTTGTTGTGTATTGTGAGAGGTTTGTCCTGTGTTGTTTTGTTAACATCTTTGTCTTGTTTTCACTTTGTAAGTGTTCAGTGCGATTGTCTTTAAATTTCTTTTCTGTCCTTTGTGAGTGCTATAGGTATGGCCGAAAGGCGTGGGAGGAGTGATGCTGGTGTGAGTGGTACTGGTAGTCATGTGAGTACGCGTCTGAGTGAATGTAGGATTCAGGGGAGTGCTGTTGGTGCGAGTGCGAATGGTGTTGCTGGGAGTGCGAGTGGTGTTGCTGTGAGTGCGAGTGCTGCTGGTGGCTCTGTTGCTGGTGCTGCTGTGTTATCTGTTGCTGGGGGTGATGGGGTGTTTGTTTCTGGTGCTGCTGGGGTGTCTGGTGGTGGTGGTGCTGCTGGGGTGTCTGGTGGTGGTGCTGCTGGGGTGTCTGGTGGTGGGGTGGTTGGTGGTGGGACGCTTTTGGAGTCTCTTCCATTGGAAGAAGGAGAGTCCAGTCAGCAGCAGCCAAGCTCTGGGGCTGCACGTGGTCAGAGGAAACGTGTGGAGCGGCCACGTAATCCTCGTTTCAATGAAGAGGAAAACAGAGTTCTTGTCACAGGAATTTTGGAGCACTATGACTCTCTGTATGGGCATTTACTAGGTAAGTCTATCTTTGCATTGATTGTTCAAAGTATCGGAACCCAGTGACTTGGAACGGCGCTAAACAACAGTGCTGGTGCAAAAGAAAATGTGTAAAAGTGAATTATAAGGTTTGACTGAAAATATTCTCAACCTTCACAGGGAATATGTACTGATTCCCTGGCAAGTAGTGATGCATCCAGGGTAGGAAGGGAGCGATGGTATCAGGAAGACCCAAAAAGAAAAAATGGAGAATAATGGTGCAGCAAGTAAACACAGAATGTGGATTTATGGCAAATCTTGGCTCTGATAAAATGCCTACTTACAACAAGTAGGTATTAAGACAGCATGTATTGATGTGGTTCATGGAGACTTCCACTTGTAGTAACAGGTAGGTGTTACAGCAGCATATACTGGTATCGGAATGGGAGATATTTCATGCAAGCTTCCACTCGCAGTCAGGGTCATGCAAAACAGGGAGAGGCCATCGTGTAGATCATAAAAACGTAAACTTTATATTTAAAAGCACATAAGACATGTACTCACATTGTGTACATAGAACAGAATCACATAAGATTTTACTTGAGGCAGTCGGTCAGCAAACGAGGTGTTAGAGCTGCAGCCACTTCAAAGTCCCCCCACGAGGGTGCCCCCTCGCCGGATCGCCGATGGAGAGCGTCTGACATCACGTCCGGGCCTTGGACTGACGACTTCCGGCTTGGAGTAGACAGTGAAGGGGACGGCAGGATCGCAGTGTTGACTCTGTGCCTTCAAAGATGGAGAAGCTTCCAGACTGTGTTACAGCTATGCCGCAAGCAAGCTCTACGCGTTTCGCTGTATGAAACAGCTTCCTCAGGAGTCTATGCTCCCGAGGAAGCTGTTTCATACAGTGAAAAAAAACATACGTGTCGTATGTTACATTTCTTATCTATATTTCCGCTGAAACGTATAGTTTTTCCCAATATAAGCATACCTACATATATATCTGTATATATGTCTCTCTCTCTCTCTCTCTCTCTCTCTCCACTAAAAAAAACAAAAAATATTTTATATATATTGTGACAAACAGCTTACTCCGGGGCTCCGCTGCTTGTCCGGGACGGTTAGAACACGGTCTTTTGGGGTAGGTTAAATGAGGAGGCGTCACGTACTGTTCCTTTAAACAGGCTGTGCCTGGTTTATTCAGTCCCAGGCACTGAGACTGCCACAGTGCATACAACAAAACACATCAAAACAAAAGCTGCTCACCTGAGCGATAACTTAACTTAGATTTCCCTAACTCAGGGTGGAAGTGGCTTTTCCACTTTCCAACAACAAAACAAGATACTTTTGCAGAGTTAGCCAAATGAATAGAACAATTGAACCTGTGTGGGGAAGGGCTTCTCCCCACTGTGTTCAGCAGCCTTCCAGGCTCTGGAGAAGAGACAAGAGCAAACAGGAAATCAGTCTTACATACCTGATTTCTAATTAGCATGACAGGTGACAGAAATCCCTCAGTTCCAGCGCTTCCCCAAAACTGTGGGATGGAGTGCATGTATTATAAGGCTGCACTCCCAGGCCAGACAGGATAGAAACTGTTCAGTATCCTGGGAGCCCTATATATGGAATTTATTACCATCCCCTGGTTTCTGTCACATATCCTCCCCCCCAGCTCAGACCCTTAGGGATGAGCGACCATGGATATTAGGGAGTGCATCCTTGACAACCCGTCAGCATTGCCATGTTTGTGCCCTGACCTGTGTTCCACAGAAAATTTAAAGGGTTGTAGGCTTAGGAACCACCTGGTCACTCTAGCATTCTTTTCCCTGTTTTGACACATCCAGGTAAGGGGTGCATGATCTGTGACCAACCGGAATTTTCTCCCCAACAGGTAGTATTTGAGCGTCTCTACAGCCCACTTTATTGCGAGACACTCTTTCTCTACTATGGAGTAATTTTTCTCCTGGGGATTTAGTTTCCTACTTAAATAAAGGATGGGGTGTTCCTCACCTTGAGACTCCTGGGAGAGTACCGCCCCCAGCCCTACCTCAGATGCGTCGGTTTGGACTACGAACTCTTTGGAGAAGTCAGGTGTGACCAACACTGGTTGGGCACAGAGAGCTTCTTTCAGGCTTCTAAAGGCCTGTTCGGTTTCGGGGGACCACTTTACCATAAGTGGTCCTCTTGCTTTTGTGAGGTCGGTTAGTGGGGTTGCCTTAGTCGCAAAATTGGGAATAAACCTTCTATAGTACCCAATTAACCCCAAAAAGGTCCTTACTTGTTTTTTTGTAACTGGCCTTGGCCAACCTTGTATCGCCTCCACTTTGAGTGTTTGGGGTTTGAGTAAACCTCTGCCAATAGAATACCCCAGATACTTGGCCTCCTCCAGACCAATGGTGCATTTAGCGGGGTTAGCAGTTAGTCCAGCAGACCGAACTGCGTCGAGCACAGCTTGGACCTTTGGAAGGTGGGATTGCCAATCTTCACTATAGATTACCACATCATCCAGGTAGGCAGCAGCATACCGAGCATGTGGTTTTAAAATTTTATCCATCATTCTTTGGAATGTGGCGGGAGCTCCATGTAAGCCAAAAGGCAGCACCCTATACTGAAAGAGGCCGTCTGGGGTTGAGAAGGCTGTCTTTTCTTTTGCCCTTTCTGTGAGGGGAACCTGCCAGTACCCTTTTGTTAGGTCTAGGGTTGTGAGATATCGGGCTTTGCCCAGTCTCTCTACAAGTTCATCTACCCTGGGCATAGGGTAAGTATCAAATTTTGACACCGCGTTTAGTTTCCGGTAGTCATTACAAAACCTTGTTGTACCATCTGGCTTTGGGACTAAGACTATAGGGCTGTTCCACCCACTTTGGGATTCCTCAATTACGCCTAGTTTTAGCATTTTTTTAACCTCTAAACTTATAGCCTCTCTTTTGGCCTCTGGGATTCGGTACGGTTTAAGGTTAACTCGGACCCCCGGTTCAGAGACTAGGTCATGTTCAATTACGCTAGTTCTACCTGGCTGTGTAGAGAAGATTTCTTTGTTTCTGCTCACTAAATTCTGAACCTCTTGTTTCTGATGAACGGACAGGGTTTCAGCTATGCTAACCTCTGGGTCAGTTTCTTGACTCTCTGACGGACCTGGGGTTACTAGGGTTGACAAGACTTCTCTATCTTTCCAGGGCTTGAGTAGGTTTATATGGTAAATTTGCTCAGGTTTCCTCCTACCTGGCTGTCTTACCCTATAATTTACTTCTCCCACTCTTTCCAAGACCTCATATGGCCCATGCCATTTAGCAAGGAATTTACTTTCCACGGTGGGAACCAGAACTAGTACCCTATCACCTGGAAAAAAAATTCTGACCCTAGCACCCTTATTATACGTATTCCTCTGTGCTTCTTGAGCTTTCTCCATGTGTTCCCTCACTATGGGTAGGACTGCAGCAATGCGGTCCTGCATCTGGGCAACATGCTCTATTACACTTCTGTAAGGGGTAACCTCGTGTTCCCAAGTCTCTTTGGCTATATCCAGTAAGCCCCTTGGGTGTCGGCCATACAATAGTTCAAACGGGGAGAAGCCTGTGGATGATTGGGGAACTTCCCTAATGGCAAATAACAGGTACGGTAACAAACAATCCCAGTTTTTCCCATCTTTATCGACCGCCCGCCGTAACATGCTCTTTAAGGTTTTATTGAACCTTTCCACTAAACCATCTGTTTGTGGATGATAGACTGAGGTTCTGAGATGCTTGATTTTTAGGAGTTTACATAACTCTTTTGTTACTTGGGACATAAACGGTGTTCCCTGGTCAGATAGAATCTCTTTAGGAATTCCAACCCGGGAAAACAGAACTACTAACTCTTTTGCTATGTTTTTGGCAGAGGTGCTACGTAGGGGAACTGCCTCCGGATATCGGGTGGCATAATCTAATATTACCAATATATGCTGATGTCCCCTAGCAGACTTTATTAGGGGTCCTACTAGATCCATAGCAATCCGGTCAAATGGTACCTCTATTATGGGAAGGGGTACCAATGGGCTGCGGTACGCCTTGAACGGGGCGGTGATCTGACATGCTGGGCATGAGGAACAATAATTCGTAATTTCTGCCAGAACCCCAGGCCAATAGAAGCTTCGGAGAACATTTTCTTTTGTCTTTTCCACCCCTAGGTGTCCCCCCAATGGATGACTATGTGCGAGGTGTAACACTACATTACGGAATGTCCGTGGTACCAACAATTGTTTAGTTGTAACTGATTTTCTTTTATCAACCCGATATACTAGGTCGTTCTCTACCTCGAAGTAGGGGTAAGCAAGCGACCTATCTGGTTGGCCAAGAGTACTATTCAGGTCCCGTATATTTCCCCTTGCTACCTCTAATGTGGGGTCCTCCCACTGGGCCTTCTTAAAACTCCCAGTACTGACCTCTTGGTCAGCGAGGGTCTTATCCGGTTCTGGGGTGGTAAGTGTCTGATTAACATTCTGATTTGGGGTATTCCCTACCAAAGTAGTGATGGGGAAGGGAATTTTACAGCACTCCTCCTTTTCCCCCTTCTTATTTGGGCCCTCGTCAACCTCCATTTCTGAAAACGGGAAAGGACTTATTTCTTCTAATACTTCGTTATGGTCCACTATTGAACTCTGGGCGCTATTCTGAGCGGGGGACCACATTTTTAGAAAATGGGGAAAGTCGGTCCCTATTAACACATCATGTGCCAGTTTGGGTACAATACCCACCTTGAAATCTAAAGAACCAAACTCTGTTTCAAAAAAAACATCAACAGTGGAATATTCATGATTATCCCCATGTATACAACAAATTGCCATTCTTTGTGAACTGTTTCCCTGTTTCTTCTTAATGGGCAAGAGGTATTCGGACACTAGTGTGACCATGCTCCCAGAGTCCAGAAGTGCCCGAACCCTCCTACCATTAACCTTTACAAATGCCCACAGATGGTTATTCAAGGGGTCCTCTGGGCTAGGACGCATACATTGGGACAACAGCGAATAAGGTTCCACGCTGTTGCATTGCATGGGCTCATCATTTAGTGGGCAGATTTTTGCTGTGTGGCCCCTCTCATGACAATTTACACATTTAGGTACATAGTCTGTGTCCCACTTAGAGCCTTTTCCCGGCTCCCCATGTTGGCTATTGCCCTTAGTGTGCGAACCACTGTTGCTGGTGCTGCGTGAAGGTGGTCGCCGCTCTTCAGCTCCCCTTAACCCCGGTACCCTTTTACCGTCTCTGGAAGAGTCCTGGAACCTCGGGTAGTGGGGTTGCTCCACGACTGTGGGTTGCGGGTGCTCTCCTGCTGCATTGTACCTTTCTACGAGGGCCACAAGCTCATCCGCATTGTGGGGGTCACTCCGACTGACCCAATGGCGTAAGGCAGAGGGAAGTTTCCTCAAGAACTGGTCCATGACCAACCGTTCCACGATGTGGCTTGCTGAGTTGATCTCGGGTTGTAGCCACTTCCGGGCGAGGTGGATGAGGTCATACATCTGGCTTCGGGTGGCTTTATCCATCGTGAAGGACCATGCGTGAAACCTTTGGGCGCGAACAGCCGTGGTTACGCCGAGGCGGGCGAGGATCTCGAACTTCAATTTTGCATAGACGTTAGCTTCGGCTGGCTCTAGATCAAAGTAAGCCTTCTGGGGTTCGCCGCTTAGGAAGGGTGCGATTAGACCAGTCCACTCAGCTTCTGGCCATCCCTCTCTCTGTGCCGTGCGTTCAAACGTGAGAAGATAGGCTTCCACATCATCCGAGGGTCCCATCTTCTGAAGGTAGTGGCTTGCCCTGGTCATTTTCGGAACTGGGGCTGCCGCTGCCAGTGGAAGGTTACTGATAGTCCCCCTCAGGATCTCGAGTTCCTGCTGTAAGCCCTGAGCGAACCGCTGTTGCTCCTCTCTCAGCAAGCGGTTTGTCTCTTGCTGGTTTGCATTCGCCTGTTGCAGGGCTTCATTCGCGTCTTTCTGGACAGCGACATTGCGTACCAGCGCACTCACCACGTCTTCCATCTTGTTTGGAGAGAGAGGAAAAAAAATTTTTTTTTTTTTTTTTTTTTTTTTTAAAGTTCTTTAACCCCCAGACCTTTTAGTGTTCTGCCCGCATTCTCCACCATATGTGACAAACAGCTTACTCCGGGGCTCCGCTGCTTGTCCGGGACGGTTAGAACACGGTCTTTTGGGGTAGGTTAAATGAGGAGGCGTCACGTACTGTTCCTTTAAACAGGCTGTGCCTGGTTTATTCAGTCCCAGGCACTGAGACTGCCACAGTGCATACAACAAAACACATCAAAACAAAAGCTGCTCACCTGAGCGATAACTTAACTTAGATTTCCCTAACTCAGGGTGGAAGTGGCTTTTCCACTTTCCAACAACAAAACAAGATACTTTTGCAGAGTTAGCCAAATGAATAGAACAATTGAACCTGTGTGGGGAAGGGCTTCTCCCCACTGTGTTCAGCAGCCTTCCAGGCTCTGGAGAAGAGACAAGAGCAAACAGGAAATCAGTCTTACATACCTGATTTCTAATTAGCATGACAGGTGACAGAAATCCCTCAGTTCCAGCGCTTGCCCAAAACTGTGGGATGGAGTGCATGTATTATAAGGCTGCACTCCCAGGCCAGACAGGATAGAAACTGTTCAGTATCCTGGGAGCCCTATATATGGAATTTATTACCATCCCCTGGTTTCTGTCACAATATATATATATATATATATATATATATATGCAAATATAACTGTATGCTCATCTGCATGTCTTAGGCAGGTCTGCAACCCCACCTTTCCCCATTATCACCCAGCATACAGCACTTCCTCTGCAGCAAGGGATTCTGGGAAATGACATGCAAATGAGCACACAGTGTCACTTTTTGCCTCAATAACCATTTTTAACATGGTTCCCTATAGGTTATTGAGGCAAAAAATGACACTGTGTGCTCATTTGCATGTCATTTCCCAGAATCCCTTGCTGCAGTGGAAGTGCTGTATGCTGGGTGATAATGGGGAAAGGCGGGGTTGCAGACCTGCCTAAGACATGCAGATGAGCATACAGTTATATTTGCATATTTGCTTTCCTGTGGAGGGTTTTTGTCACTTTTTTTACTCACCATAACTTAACTCAGTATTATGGTTTAGCCTATCCCATAGCCTCTCTTGCATTCCCAGTAAAATCAACCCCACACTGATGAGACCCATCAAGGTCGAAATCACACAGAGCACTGGAGCACTCGCACTATGGATTGGTTTTGTTACGTGTTGGGTTATCGTCACCTCTCTCTCCGGAGAGCAAAGACTGAGTGCTGGCTAGTAGTCGCCATCCCTTCGGGGGAAGATTACGGTGGGTTAGTAGGCTTCGGCCGAAAACCCTAAAGACTTGGACCCTCCTGCGGCGTCTGCTGCACTAGGAGAGAACAGGATGGACGTCGGATTCCTCGGATGACGACGTCAATGTAATAGCAGGACTCCTTTCGGCTGGAGAGGACTGTTTATGGCACGGACTGGCCTACTCTCCGGAGCGGACTTTGTCACAAGTTTTGAGCACCTGGTCTCACTGGACCATGAGCACGGTTTTTGAGGTGGAATCACTTTTTTCACCACCCGGGCTACAAAAAAAAAAGCTGTCTGTGGGTGGTTTTCTGGGTATGCACCTTAACCCTGGCTGTGCTCAAAGCTGTGACCATGCAGCAAGCTTAAGCCTATAGGGAACCATGTTAAAAATGGTTATTGAGGCAAAAAGTGACACTGTGTGCTCATTTGCATGTCATTTCCCAGAATCCCTTGCTGCAGTGGAAGTGCTGTATGCTGGGTGATAATGGGGAAAGACGGGGTTGCAGACCTGCCTAAGACATGCAGATGAGCATACAGTTATATTTGCATATTTGCTTTCCTGTGGAGGGTTTTTGTCACTTTTTTTACTCACCATAACTTAACTCAATATATATATGTGTGTGTGTTTGGAAACATGTATTGGCTCAGCTATCGTGGATGACATCATTATGAGTAAACATACACAACTTGACCTGCATGAAGGGATTATGTGTAATGATCTTCCAAATAACACACATTGCAACCTTCTACTTTACAAAGCATTCAACATCTTTGCCCTATAGTTGAAAGCTGAATGTATGTTGGAATCTTTTTACAAACAATGGGTTAACATGCATAACCACAATGCACACCCGCACTCATTCTTTGTCACAGTAATGTATAACTTTGTTATACTGTGTCTGTGCACACAAATGCATAATTCACTATTTCATGTATGTGTCGATACATATATACATATATACATATAATATATATTAGTGATAATCTATGTTACACCTATAAACAGGCCATTACTGCCTAATCAAGTCTTGCATGGAATATTGTGCATTCAAAGGCGAACATAAATACTTTGCACAAATTTTTTTCGTTATGTTTTATTAAAGCTCTTTTTTCGCTTCATGTAGTATAATGTGAGCATAAACAAGAACATGTACCATATGGTATTTAATTGTGTTCATATGTAGCTCACTTCATATTTTTTTTCCACTCATGTACCGGTGTGTGAAACCAGCTGCAATTAATATGTAATCAAAGCATAGAGGTGAACAGAGGGGGTGGTGTCGGGCACAGAGCCAGATCACAGAATCATGGTAGGGTCAAGTCTTGTGGGACGTCTTACAGGTGGTAGAAGCAAATAAAAGGTCAGGGTGGTGTCACGTCTTGGGGGAGGGACTACAGTTGTTAGAAGCTGACAAGGTGAACAGAAGTTCATCACATTCATTTGAAATGGTAATTATCTGAATACTTTCACCCACCAGTCCACTATATATTAAAACGTACGTTAGTCATTCGTTCACTCATATATTCTTTTAACGTTATAGATACGCCACCTTATCACACCAGTACCATCTGTGAGCGACACACTGCATGTGTTGCTGAGTGTCAGCCACATTGAGCGCTACACCTGCTTCTCTTAAATGTTCGGACAGATCTCTAAACACATTCATACACATTTCCACAATTAGGTGCTGAATTCTAAGCAGAGTCAACTTAGCTTTCATGGTAGTGATGTACATTAATATAGTTAGATTACTACACAATATATGCAGTGTATGTACAACAGAACACTTAATTTTACAACGCATTCCTTCATGAACATTGTATGTTGTATGGTGTTTAAAATTTATGTTAAGATGGATAATATACAGATTGCCCAAACCATATCATTGTCATTTCATTATGTGGTGCTGATATTTAGCCATAACTACTCCCACTACAGATACTTCATGTTAATTATGTACACATGACAATTAAATTCTGATGTTATTCTTCTATATAGTTGGTCCTGCAGCTCCTGTGTCACCTGTGTCACGTGACACTGAACACGTCTCCTCACCTGTCTCATCAAGGTCATCATCAAGAATGGAAGGTGAGTGTATGAGGTGCAGCCCATATAATGTGTAGATTTTAAGATTTTCATTTGCCATGCAAAATAAATGCCTTTCACATGTAATGAACTTCACATCAGTTATTGTCACAGAAGATGTAGTGTTTCCTGACAACATGTATTGTGTGTGTTTTAAAGTATCAGCTAGGAGTTGTGATGTTACAACAAACTTTAATTCATTCTTCTTTCACATGGAAACATCATTGTTACTTCAACCATCATCTTTTAATTGAACACAAATAAAATATTATGGAAACATGTTATGTGTTTGTTACGCCGATGCTCGCCACAAACCGGGACCGGACCGCGGGGCTGAGGTGGGGTTATATAATCACCGACCGTAGTCCACGCAGACTGATCCGGAGTGCGCAGTTCATAGTCGTACATCGCAGGATCAGGATTGGAGAAGGCAGCATCGTCGTTAATGAAGCAGGAGTTCGGCAACAGGAAATCAGGAGTGCCCCGCTTCAGCTTAGGAGCGTGAGCGCGGGGGTGGCTTCTGCGCGAGGACCGGCCTCGGCCCATGACGCCGATCTCAGCAGGAGGAGACAGCAGGCTGGCCAAAGTTCACCGCAGGGCAGCGTCGGGAAGAACCAACGCTTCAGCGCAGAAGTCCAAGGCAGGCCACTGCAAGAGGATCGCAGCAGGCCGCAGGAAAGGAAGGGTAGCCACTGCTAGGAGGGAATGCAGCAGTTACCAGTGCTGGCATCAACGCTTCAGCACAGGCGTCCAGGGTAGGCCACTGCAGGAGCATAGCAGCAGGCCGCAGGACAGGAAGGGTAGCCACTGCTAGGAGGGAATGCAGCAGTTACCAGTGCTGGCATCAACGCTTCAGCACAGGCGTCCAGGATAGGCCACTACAGGAGAATAGCGGCAGGCCACAGGACAGGAAGGGTAGCCATTGCTAGGAGGGAATGCAGCAGTTACCAGTGCTGGCATCAACGCTTCAGCACAGGCGTCCAGGATAGGCCACTACAGGAGAATAGCGGCAGGCCACAGGACAGGAAGGGTAGCCACTGCTAGGAGGGAATGCAGCAGTTACCAGTGCTGGCATCAACGCTTCAGCACAGACGTCCAGGGTAGGCCACTGCAAGGAGATAGCAGCAGGCCAGTGCTGGCAACAACGCTTCAGCACAGACGTCCAGGACCAGGCCTCTGGATACTCAGGAACTTGGAAGGTAAGAACGCTAGGAGAGAGGCCTGGGGTGGTTTGTGGCAGAGACAGTAACATAGAGGTAGGAATAGTTATGCTCGGCGCTGGTTCAGAGCCAACGCCTAGAATATAAAGGGCGGAGATCCAATCACAGGAGGAGGGTGTGTGAGAATTCCTCCAATGAAAGAACACAGGGCAGAAGCTGCAATGAGAGGCAGCACCTGTGCCATAGATTGCCAGAGGAAGCTTGCAACTGCACAGGTCTGCAAGGCTGCAGTCAAAGCCAGTAGTGGATTCCTTACAGTGTTCCACTATGAGAACAACTATCATTATAGTGAAAACAAAGTGAAAGTTCCATGGCAGTTCATAATGTCTTTCTTTAATTGTAGAACCAGATGTTGCCGCTCAAGGACAAATTCACTCAAGTGACCATGAAGATGTTGACACTCCTGGATTAACTAAGCATTCAAGTCCTCCTGCTCGTGACACCTACTCAGCTATTGCAGCTTCTGAAGAGCGAATCTTGGGTGAAGAAAATCGTCGCCATTCAGAAATGATGTCAGTGCTTGAAAGGATGATGTCACTGCATGAAAGGATGCATGAAAGGTCAATATCAGAAATGTCACAAATTAAAAAAAGTCATCATCCAAGTTCCTAAAGAAATCCAAAATGTAAACAGGACATTACAAGCACTAGTTCTGAATGTAAGCCAAGCAAATCAGTTTCGGAGTACACCAAGAGAACAACAATTCCACTTTACCGCATCAGAGGATGGATCTTTACATGCTGCTACTTTTTCTCCAGAGTCATCAGTTCTTCATTCCCCAGTTCTGGATGATACCGGTACAGTAGGTGCAAGTTCTGTGCAGGTCCCTGTCAACATCCAACCGCTTACATCTGAACAAAATATGGAACCGACACCTACAAATGAGACACGCAAAAGAAAGTTAGATCAACAATTACTAATAACTAGCTTTTGGAAGAAGATTAAAACACAAAAACAAGAAAGTGCTCCACCATCACTCTTGCAATGTTTATCAAGTGTTTCACAACTGCCACAGCCCACACCCAGTGCCCCTGAACTGCCGCAGCCCACACTTAGTGCCCCTGAAGTGCAACATCCCACACTTAGTGCCATTGAAGTGCCACAGCCCACACCCAGTGTCACTGAAGTGCCACAGCCCACACCAGTGCCACTGAACTGCCACAGCCCACACCCAGTGCCCCTGAAGTACCACAGCCCACACTTAGTGCCCCTGAAGTGCAACAGCCCACACCCAGTGCCACAGAACTGCCACCGGCCAGTACAAGTGGTACAGTTAAGGCCAGAGTACTTGGCAGAGGGAAAAGGCAAACACAACAGCCAACAAGCAGGCCTGTGACTCGCTCTCAAAAGGATAAACAAAAATATATAATCACATTCACTACATTTTTTGGTGTACTGGTGTTGTTTACTGCAGACTATTTCATGCCTAGTGTATGTATGATCATGTACAAATGCTTGATAACATTCAAGTATGTCCTTGTACACATGAATGTTGAGAAATGCTCACTGACTGAATGAAGGCATATTTTATAACATATGAATATCTATTAATCATCAGTTGATTCATGGTACAACATTATTACACACTTGGCAAGTTAATGGAAGATGACATTCACTTAGCTCTTGTTCAAGATGAGATGTATCTGGGTTAGTTTGGTAATGTAGAAATGTAGATAGTCATTTCACGCAAATATTATTGACATACAACTTTAAGTAAGTACCCATATAACAGCATACATTTTAATGTTATGTTTTCTTGTGTCTTAATTCTGTAAGACATTATTTACCTTAATCTTCTTTCATAGTTCATAATGTTGGCATGTGATTATGTATGATTTTAGGTTACAATACCAGATCTGTAAGCCTGTATGAATATATCTGTAGTCTCTCTGTATCTCTATCTATACACACACACACACACATGCACGCACGCACGCACGCACACACACACACACACACACACACACACACACACACACACACCCATTGTGTGTGTGTGTGTGTGTGTGTGTGTGTGTGTGTGTGTGTGTGTATATATATATTAACTAATATAGTTATAGTGTCCTAACATTTATATCTCATTAACACAAGGCCTGTTTGCTGACAGCAATGGCAGATATATATATATATATATATATATATATATATATATATATCTCTGCCACTGCTGTCAGCAAACAGGCCTTGCTCCAATTATGGTATCAGTATGAGTGAGCCCCTAATTCACTCAGCTGTATTTAACTTTGAATATGATTACAACAAGGCCTGCTTACACACATAAATGCCTTTAGTTTTGCACTCTATATATAATATATATAATCAGAATGAAGAGTACAGGCCTTCATGGCTGCAAAGAGGCCTTGTTTGCTGTTAAATACAACTTCTACACAGCTGACTCAATTAGGCCCTCAAACATACTGACCCAGTAATGTTATAAACTTTAATGAACTGTTAAGATAATTACAACAAGGCCTGTTTGCACACAACAAGGCCTTCAATGTAGCAATATATATATATATATATAGCAACTGTAAATATTAGTGTATGTTCAATTGCATGTCACACACACACACACACACACACACACACACACACACACACACACACACACACACACACACACACACACACACACACACACACACACACACACACACACACACACACACACACACACACACACACACACACACACACACACACACACTATATATATATATATATACAATATAGTAAAATATATAGATATATAATTATATATATATTTCTTTATATATATATATATATATATATCTATATATCAAGAGAGACAAACAGAGATAGTCAAAGAGAGAGAGAGAGAGAAACAGAGAGAGAAAGAGAGAATGAGAGAGAGAAACAGAGAGAGAAAGAGAGAGAGAGAGAGAGAAAAAACCCGAAAAAGAGACAAAGAGAGTGATGTGTGTGTATGGTAAATTTTAGCTAAGTGTAAGCAGAAATCTGTTAATCATAGCACTGTAGACGATTTCACACACATTGTTATTGTAATTAAAAGAGTAAACTTGTTTTGCACATTTTGATTGCCTAAGCCGAAGGTAAAGTTTCAATTCCTGTGAAAAGAGGGTATCTTAGACAAAGAATTTCAGCCAATTATTGTAACAAATTTCTTGTGGGAGAAAACCTAGGCGTATAACTGTTAGGTTGTATTATATCCTTGGAACAAACCGCGAAGATAACATGTAACTATTCACACATTCAGCAGACATCCGTATGCGTTCAACTTAGACACTGTACACTTGAACAGAGAAGAAATGGCAGGAGCTTCCACATTGCACAGCCATCCACGTAAATCATACAAATTTTTGATTTATGAAGCAATCGAGTCAACGCCACAGAAAAAGACAGCCGTGGGGGAAATCTATGACATGATCCAAAAGAAATATCCATACTACCAAGAACCAGACAAACAACGAAATTTTAAAACTTCTGTACGTTTCACTTTATCCGCAAATGAATGCTTTGAGCGTGTCCATCATTGTCAAGATCAACGATATGGATGCTGGCATGTTGCTTCATCATTTAAACTTACCATGGAACATGGAACATATCTTCTGTTAAATAGCATTTTTTTGCCTAATACCAGTTACATTGATGGCACACAGACTGTCTCGTCTGCTGATATACCTGCACCGTCCATTCATCAAGACCAGATGCAGGATGGACATAACTACTATAATATGTATCAAAACTTATATAGCCAATACGAATGTGGATGTGAAAACAACCAACAACTGTACGTACCTCCGGACGTCTTGTTTGAACAAGCCACTGCAGATCCATATGACGGCCTCACGGAGATGTGTCTGATTCAGGATTCAACGGTTGCCTCAACCATGGATGATACTGTTGTGCCTTCCTGGAGCGAGGTGTTGCAGCCAAATCAGTTTTGACTTCTACAAGAATGGTAAATACAAATTTCGTTATGCCTTTACTGAAATTATATATGTGTACATTAATAATATACACAATTTGTTAGCCAAATGAGTGGATACAGCTTAACATTGCAGACAGCCTTACATGTAGCGTGCACAAAGACATTATTTCCTATAACAATATACTACATAAAGAACCATTAGTACACATTGGTGACGGAGTCCTAAATCATAGATTATTATTGCTTTTAAAGTATCATTTCAACATGTTACACTAACTGTAACACACACACACACCTCATTGTTTAGCATTCAACATATAAAAACAAAGTGTCGCCCACATATGACGTGGGAACGTGGTCATGTCCCAAGGCGTCCTTAAAAAGGTTACCGATGCAAGCCCCACCCCCAACCGACTGCCTGAAACAGTATTGGCTGTGCCCGTAGCTTATTGTTACGGTCAGTGCAGTGTGTCATGCGCGCGCGTCGGTGGGACGGTGCGTGCACAGCGCTGGAGGCCAATGTTCATTCAGTGGGAGGGGTGTTTGCGTGCATTTCACGGTGCCTTAACATGACGTCACACATATTTTGTTCGCTCATTGGCTGATCAGCCATTTTGGCCGTGGGCACACGTCCGTTTACAAAGTTTAGATATGTACGTGTGTAGAAGTGAATTTGTTTCGCTTCCATATCATAACTTTCAGCCATGATATGCGTACTGCTAGCAGCACCATGGAGGGACATGTATTGAACGCACAGTGTACACATCGTTTTGCGCATGCGCTAAGACTTAGTCCACACACTTTCGTGACGTTCGCGCGCAACAGACGTTGTGCGCGCACATTATTATGTATATAGGCACCGGAACAAACATATCAGTAGTAATGCCAGCAACACCATTTGAAAAATTAGATAGTTCTGTATCTTTAATTTTATCCTTGCAGTTTAAACATATATGTAACTTATGCGTGAATATTCACAATCATATAGAGATGTGTTAAGCGTTGTCATGCTGAAACATAGATAAATGTGCCATCTTTGAACATCATGTGTTTGCTGTATTTCACAGATGTCGAGGATGAATACATGGGACTAATGTATGATTTCAGATGGGCCAATCGTTATATTAGATGATTGTGACGACTAGCGAACAACTATTATAATAAATATGTAACAATGCTTTCAATGATTGGTGTGCAGATTAACAATCACTACATAATGTTATCCAATTGTGCAAATCTTTACTATGCACTTAATTATCATAATGATGTTGCTAAGCACTGAAGTTACTGTAGATCTTATATTCATAAATTTTAAATTTCTACTAACATTATATGTATTGTCATGTGATATATGCTACCCACATTATCACTCAGCAAACACATTAATCTACTATATATTATATTCTCACATGTGACTTGTCAAAGAATGTAAATGCTACATAACAACACGTAGACATTGTATCTGAACTGTGGCAGGACGGCCTGTAGCCGAGGTCAGGGAACAGTCCACACGTGTAGTTTCAGGATAAATGAAAACGTTCAGTGGCTTTATTTCTCCACAGCAACATAACATGCGGGTACACTGTCCCTTTAAGCAAATAAATCCTGCTCCACGTTGGGAGAAACTGACTAACACAGCAGTCCTAGCTAGCAGGCTGGCTGGCTAAACCATACCCAAACCGTAAGAGGTTTTTTAAGCAGTCATGCAAACAAATGAAACAAATCTTACTTTGGCTGCAGTAAGTAGTGTGCTGTATCCTTCTGGCTAGCAGCACATCTAACCATGTGCTCTCATCTGAGACAGGCAGCTACTGCTGGTAACAAGATCCTTATCTACCTTGCTGGCTGTCAGGTGTCAGCTACATCCTGATTAGCTAGCTTCCATCTGAGTTAACCCTTATGAGTGCTGGATGAAGCACTCAGACATATGTTTCCCAGGCATAATTGATAGGGGTTGACTTCACCCTGTCACATGACGTACACAATAAAAATAGGGAGGTGATAGAAACTTTTTAGTCGTGTGAATGTTATATTATCACCTGGGTTGTAGTGGTAACCTAACATGCATGAGCTAATGAATGTTAGGTACAGATCATTAAACCATGAACTTTTATGTGTACATTTAATTCACACGAGTAACTATAGTTTAGTGTTATTAGTAAACGTTCAACACATACATAGCTAAGTGACGCCGATTATAAAAACAACATTATTATGTTGGTTTATATTATTTCTGGTAGAAATACATGCATCACACAAAAACTAAAATACACACACACACACACTATGTTGCTGAAATGTGTGCGTATGCAAATGTCTACTTCATTTATGTTCATATGTTGACAGTAGTTATAAAGGATCATGATAATTATGAATAAGTAACGTGAATGAAATAAAAATTATATTAACAACATTGTCATTGTGTTGAATGATTTAGGAAAAGTTGAGAATCCAAAGAACTATACTTAGGAATGGTGTTAACATTTTGACAAATGTTAGATGTACGTCAAATCAACACACATCTTTCACTTATACATACACATGTGACAATGTAGTAATCAACATGAAGATGAAGAGAGAGAATAAATAATCACATACATTGCAATGTAAATGATGTTTACCACATTTGGGTATTTTCATACAAACATGCATTGAGTGTTAACATCGCTCATGTGCATGAATGGATGTTGTTACGTTGCCAAAATTACATGTTATGTAATGTATGTAATGATTTGAAAACACACTACACAATAACCACCAAGTGTAGATAAACGCACGGACACAATAAAGAAACGACATTTTTCAATTGTCACATCTTTTTCATTACGTTCTCTTTATACATCCTGTAACTATACCTGTGTCGAGGTTTGCACATCTTATTACAGATGTGAATTCAAATACATACCACGAACAGTCCTTGGAGTGATATACCTTGAAAAAGAAAACATGAAAATATAAATCATTGTCATGCCATGTTCATTAAGGTAAGCAACACACATAAGTGACACTTTTGTATGTGATATGAAACAAAATCTAGAATACGTCAAATATGATCTTAAATACACAATAGTCTACACATCATTGTGACACACATGTCACACTCCAAAAGAAAAATTGTATGTAACCATATTGCACTAGCTATTGGCTATCGACATAGTAGGTTTATTGTGTATGCATAACCAAAAAGAGCATGTACAGAAAATATAGATTTAGTACACATTATTTCCTCACGTACACACAACACCTTTTAGTGGTAAGAAGTATAATACAACCTGTTGATGAATGACATATCGGTGCCACATGCAATTGTCCACACAGCAGAGAAGAGAAAGGTGTGAGAACCATATTCATCTGTTTCCTAAGTGAATGGTATTTGGACACATGTATTTATCATTACAATGAATTAATACATCTATGTAGTACTATGAACATATATGTATTTGCTTACATGGAAAATATGTGTTTATGACATTCTGACGTGTCTCCACACCACAGGCTGTTTGCTCAGTTTCAGCTGGTAAATTTACGGGATGCTCCTCCTCCAAGCCCTGACGTATGTCGGTTTCTAAATTATTGCGGAGTGCCAGATTGTGCAAAATGCAACATGCAATTATAATATCTGACACTTTAGCAGGCTTATATTGAAGTGCCCCACCAGTTCTATCTAAACACCTGAATTGTGTTTTCAGAAGCCCAAATGTCCTCTCTATGACGGATCGTGTAGATATATGTGCCACATTATACCTCTCCTCTGCTTCACATTGAGGGTTTGCCACCGGGGTCAACAGCCACGGCCTAATTCCGTATCCTGAGTCACCTATAATCCATCGTGCACAAATATGATACAATTTGTGTTAACATTATTACATTCAACAGTTCATAGAAAAACTAGAGTTGTTTGTTAACACATCATAATATGTACTCACCCAGCAGCCAACCAGGTCCAAAATAGCCTTCTTCGAAAGCATGGAAGACTGATGATTTTCTCAGGATTGAGGAATCGTGACTGGAACCAGGGAATTTGGCTACCACATGCATAATCTTCATCGTGGTATCGCATACCACCTGTACATTCAGGGAATGGTAGTGCTTATGGTTGCGGTAAGCATGCTCACTCTGACTAGGCGGGATCAAAGCAACATGGGTGCAATCCATTGCACCCATCACACATGGTATCCCGGCTATGGCATAAAAGCCATTCCTGAATTCCAGCCACTCTGTGTGCTCTGTAGGAAAATGAATATAATTCCTAGCGCGTCTATTCAGTGCACATAGAAACTGGGTAAAGGCCCACGAGAATGTAGATTGCGAGACCCCGCCCACTATGCCCACAGTTGTCTGGAATGACGCGGAAGCAAGATAATGTAATGACTACAGCATTTTAACAAGCCCAGGGACTGCACGACCTCTGGCTGTCACAAAATCTAAATCTCCCCATATCTCTTCATAAAGAGCTAAGATTGCTGCTGAACTCAAATGATACCGACTTATAATCTCCTCCTCACTCATCCCATCTAACATGGTTCTCTCCCTGTACAAACTAGGACGAGGCACAACTTCTCTCCTCTCTCTTCTCCTCTCATCTCCTTGCCCTCTCCCTCGCCCTCTCCCTCTCCTCTCTGCGTCCCTGTCCCTGTCCATGTCGCTTCCTTGGCCTGTGACATCCTGACCCTCAGCTAGCCTCTCCTCCAATAGAATCTTCCTCCGTCTCATGAACATTTGTATCATTTTCAGGTCTGTAGCTGTCAATGCGCAGGCAATTGGCCTCCTTTAAATACCTATGTGATGATGTCATGTGACTTGATGAAGTGCAAGGTGTTACATTAACATATCCAAGTAGTTAACTCCAAACGGGTATCCAATACGAATTACAAGGATTATTTATGTGTGTTCACCAGGCAATCATGATATTTGACAATGATGTAACGTTAAGCTTTGTACAACCATTTATTCGCAAGTATTTATGGAATGTGTAATGCATGTACCACTTCTGAACGCAACACTCAGTCATCTCATTAGGATACAACCATGACATTGACGTTGAAAAACTACGTTGCAACATGTCTAATTTGGCATGTTATTGTCACATTTTCACATGAACTTATTGTAAAGTGCATATGCATTATTTATTGCCATCAGGATACTTGCTATTGATTATGTTTCAATCGTGTAAAAATGAGTAACTATTATAGATCTGTGTATAACTTAGCATGAAGTGATTATAATGCATCGTGTACACTGTAAACATGCAATGTTATTGAGTGTCCAATTGCGGACGTCATTAAAAGAGGGAGGTCACAAAATACATGTAAACATGAAAACAAACAGCTACATTTACATTTGATCATGCGTTACACATTCAAAGCATTCTATAATGTATACCAACATTACTATATGCTGGATCTGTTAGATGTGTGAAATCTGTTACATCATATAATAATTTGAAGCACACTTAAGTAACATGTTTCATATTATGTGACCTCTTCCTTTAAGAGTTTACTACACTGGCGACACACTTTATTCGAGCTCGGCTAGTCCCACGAATTCGGGTATACCCGGGTGTATTGAGGTTTGTGACTGTTTTCTGCCCGAGTGCATTGGGTTATTTTCCAGGCAGGGATTGAAGCATTTTATTTCCGCTGGCTGCAATACTGCACAGTATATATATATACTGCATTACAATTCATGAATTTATGCCATCTGGTAGACATGCGAAGCATTGCAGCCTATTAAATCCTAATCATTATCATTTAACAGATCAGCCGCCCGTCAGCCAGGCATGAACCCAGGCTGGGAAGGCAAAAGCAACGGGGCTTGTCAGAGGTGAGGAGCGGCGCATTCCAGGTATCTGCCAGGTACATACTGGGTATTTGCTCGAATAACGTGTGTCGGTGCAGTATAGGAGTTTACCTTGACACATCATAACATTAAGACTAATGTGACACGCAAATCATCATAACATAGAAAAGTACAATGTTCTGCCAATAATAAACGTAAGCGGTGACACGATGAAGTGAATGACATCGACACTGTAATGCCAAGCACATTTGTATTATGAGCAATAGAACGTAAACACTCCTATAAAGTTATAAGTCTCCACTCCATTGACTCCACTGATGTAGAGATGAGCTATTTTTTCTAAGTGCCGTCCCGGCAACCTTGCCGATCCTTCTCCCCTCCAACTTGCCAACTTTAGTTGGCGGGACAAATTGCCGTAGAAATCTCAATTTTTGAGTGCCGATCAGCACCGATAAGCTGATCGGGGCTACTAGAATACAGCCGATTTCAAAAAGTGCCGAAAAGTGCAGATAAGTGGGTTATTGGCAGCTGCATGCCGATAAATTTTTATCGGCAAGACAAAATGCCGATTTTGACCACTTATCGGCGCTTACTGAATCTCAAATCCAATTTTGGCGATAAAATGCAGATAAAAGCCTTATCGGCGATTACTGCATGATGCCCATAATAACAATCATTTGTTCCATAGCAGGTCTAAAAATGAGGTAAATACAACCTCAGATGAACAACAACACATGGCATATTACACCGTGTCATGATTTATTTAACAAAAATAAAGCCAAAATGGAAAAGCTATGTGTGTTAAACTAAGTATATCCTTACTGCTTTCATAGGAAATAAGATGCTAAGTAGCAGACAGGTGCTGCTAATCAAATGCCCTTGATTAATTGATCATCAGCAAGAGTGACCACCTCTATAAAAGCCAAAGTTTTAGCAGTTTGCTGGTCTGGAGCATTCAGGTGTGTGTTAACACAATGCCAAGGAGGAAAGACATCAGCAAGGATCTTAGAGAAGCAATTGTTGCCGCCCATCAATCTGGGAAGGGGTATAAGGCCATTTCCAAACAATTTAAAGTCCATCATTCTACAGTGAGAAAGTTTATTCAAAAGTGGAAAACATTCAAGACAGTTGCCAATCTTCCCAGGAGTGGACGTCCCAGCAAATTCACCCCAAGGTCAGACCGTGCAATGCTCAGAGAAATTGCAAAAAAAATCAAGAGTTACATCTCAGACTCTACAGGCCTCAGTTAGCATGTTAAATGTTAAAGTTCATGACAGTACAATTAGAAAAAGACTGAACAAGTATGGTTTGTTTGGAAGGGTTGCCAAGAGAAAGCCTCTTCTCTCTAAAAAGAACATGGCAGCACGGCTTAGGTTTGCAAAGTTGCATCTGAACAAACCACAAGACTTCTGGAACAATGTCCTTTGGACAGACGAGACCAAAGTAGAGATCTTTGGCCATAATGGACAGCACCACATTTGGTGAAAACCAACCACAGCATATCAGCAGAAACACCTCATACCAACTGTCAAGCCCGGTGGTGGAGGGGTGTAATTTGGGCTTGTTTTTGCAGCCACAGGACCTGGGAACCTTGCAGTCATTGAGTCGACCATGAACTCCTCTGTATACCAAAGTATTTTAGAGTCAAATTTGAGGCCATCTGTCCGACAGCTAAAGCTTGGCCGAAATTGGGTCATGCAACAGGACAATGATCCCAAGCACACCAGCATATCTACAACAGAATGGCTGAAAAAGAAAAGAATAAAGGTGTTGCAATGTCCCAGTCAAAGTCCAGACCTCAACCCGATTGAAATGCTGTGGCTGGACCTTAAGAGAGCTGTGCATAAACCAAGCCCACAAACCTCAATGAACTGAAGCAACGTTTTAAAGAAGTGTGGGCCAAAATTCCCCCACAACGATGTGAGAGACTGATAAAGTCATACAGAAAACGATTACTTCAAGATATTGCTGCTAAAGGTGGTTCTACAAGGTATTGAATCATAAGGTGTACTTAGTTTTTCACACATGGCTTCTCCATTTTGGCTTTATTTTTGTTAAAGAAATCATGACACAGTGTAATATGTCATGTGTTGTTGTTCATCTGAGGTTGTATTTACCTAATTTTAAGACCTGCTAAGGAACAGATGATTGTTATTATATCCTGATATGTAAAACCATGGAATTCAAAGATGGTGTACTTTCTTTTTCACATGACTGTAGATTGCCATAGTAACTACACAAGTCATATCATCAGAATCAAATCTCATAAATTGCACCAGGAAGATGCGCTGGTTCAGCTGACTTTTACTATTTAATAAACTTGAAATAATAAGCACTAGGATAAGGGTAGGCCCACATGCTTACCATTACTGTCTAGAAACAAGATTTGTGAGTTTCATTGACACTTTTGTGTGTTTTTTTTTAAACATAATTTAAAAAAAAATATCCTAATCCAAAACCAATAACGTTTTGGCAAAATTAAAACATAAAAACATAATAATAACAACCAAAACATGATTTGTTTTTATAACCAAAAATCCAGTGAAAGTGACCACCCTTGTTCAACAAGGTTTAATTCAAAGGACATACATGTAGCTGTTAACCCCCCTCCCCCCTCCCCCCCCACTGGGAGATGCACAGCTTCTGCCACCTGTTGTGTGGTGCAGATACCTGTTAGGATCAGGAGAGCTAAGTTGGATCTGCGGTGGTATGGAGGTCAGGACAGGCTTAGGTAATTTCTGTAGTTCTTCTCATGGTGTTAGCGCCTCCAGTCATAGTGGGCTCCAGAGTGTCCAGAGATCAGCCCCCACTATTGCACACATCTCCCTCCTGTCCAAGGTCTGATACTTACACAGTGGTATGATGAACAAGGGTCTTTATTGCATGGCATGCACTCACTGCAGATCTTCCTCACAGTGATGTAGAGTCTCAGAGATCCAAGGCCTCTGGATGGTGATGGCCCCTGGTCTTAAAGGGCATCTGCGGATTGAATTAGATTTTCCCCCAGCCACAGGGCTGGGGGTGAGCATGCTCATCCCACTATGGGAGAGACTCACAGCTCTACTGCTCTCTCTTCCTCCTCCATAGCAGGACTCACTCAATTTGCCACTCCCTTTTAGGAGGAACCAGAAGGGGCGGGCGCATGGTCTATACCTATACCAGATAGGCTTACATAGGCCATGAGTCACCACCTCATGAGGGGGGCATAAGGGGGGGTCAAAAATCCCATAGATTAACCTGTCATAGCCTAGACTACTAGGAGTTACATGACAGGGAGGAGAGAAAGGTCAGAAGATACAGACCTTTTTACATACAGTATGTCTTTTTTTAACTACTATGTTACCACTGTATACCCACCCTTAATGTAGAACACTTTTTTATCCACTGCAAAAGACTATATTATGATTAATTGGTATGGACCACCTTGCAGAAGACTGCTGTTTTACGCTGTATGTTTTAGTTTGAAATAACCCAAAAAAGTGCATTATAAAAACAGCATGACACTTAAGCTGTATATTGAGGGCATGAGTGCATACCACAAAAAGTCTCTGTTTCATTCCACCTTCCTAAAGGTTAGGGCTCATGTATAAATATGACATATTGGGAGTTATGCACTAAGCAGTGAAAAGTGGGTTTTCTGGGTGCTATGCACAAAGTAGTAGTAAGTGCTTTAAAGTGAGATAACTGCCTTTATAGCATGATACTGCCTGCTGTAAAATTCACAAAGCAGTGATAACAGTGCAGTATCATGCTATAATGGCTTTTTATCTCATTTAAAAGCACTTATCACTGCTTTGTGAATCTCACAGCAGGCAGTATCACACTATGGGGGCTATGCACTAAGCTCTGAGCTTTCGCGCTGGCCTGAAAAAAATTAGCACGTCTGATAAAAAATGAAGCCGGCGGCGCGATTCACTAAGGCCCTGAGCCCATTTTCTATCGGACGTGCCCAAACTGGCTTATTGTGCGTGCAAGCTTTTTTCCCTCTGCTATCGCACTTAAAGTTCCCGTATGGTAGCTGATAGAAAAAAAAGCCGCATGTAACATTTGCATAGAGATTTGCCTTCTCCATGCAAGGCTGTTACAGGCGATCGTACACTAAATAAATACATTTTAATTATAGTGTACATGAGCAGGGGGTCTCCGCAGCTGAACCGCATTGGTTTCAGGTCCGTGGACCCCCTACTTCAGGAGATATAGGCCCCGTTATGGGGTGCCGGTATCCCCTGCACTTTAAAGCTCCCGCGTCACGTGACCGGGACATTTAAATTCTGCAGGGTATATCGGCACCCCATAAAGGGGCCTGTATCTCCTGAAGTAGGGGGTACTCGGACCTGAAACCAATGCGGTTCAGCTCAGGAGACCCCCTACACATCTACACTACTGTCAAAACACACATAACAATAAAAAATTATTCATTACCGTAGCGGATAGCCGCTATGGTAATGAAGCTGCATTAATGTAAATTTTAATAATAGTGTGCGGGAGCAGGGGGTCCCCTGAGCTGAACCGCATTGATTTCTGCCTCAGAGACCCCTGCTTCCCGAGTTACAGGCCCCGGTATGGGGCATCGGGCGCCAGTGTCGCCGCCATCTTTATAGCGTCCAAGACGCGACGTGGGCTCTATAAAGAGGGTGGCGACACTGGCCTCCGATGCCCCAAACCGGGGCCTGTAACTCGGGAAGCAGGTGGTCTCTGAGGCAGAAATCAATGCGGTTCAGCTCAGAGGACCGCCTGCTCCCGCACACTATTAATAAAAATACATTAAAGCAGCTTCATTACCTTAGCGGCTAACCGCTAAGGCAAATAAGGGGTTAAGGCACAATAACATGTTTATTGGGGCCAGTTGCCCCCAATAAACATAGCAATATACAACACACATCCCCCCGCCCCCTAACACATACAGTACAGTAATGGGCAAAATTACTATTATCCACATATGGATAATAATGCATTTGCCCATTTTAAATACATATAAATTACAATAAATACAGTCAATATATATTACACTTACCTTTTACAGGCACCCACGATGAAGGCCATCTTCATCCTCATCTTCATCCGGCCCATGCCCCCTCCGATGCTGCAAAACATACACAAGAATAAAAACATCCAATGTAATGTCCCCTAACCCCTTAATCACCATAGCGGTTATTAACCGCTACAGGCATTAAGGTGTTAACCCACCCTCACCCACCACTCGGGAGGCCTACATACCCTCCCCCACTAACCCCCCATCCCGTGAGGCCTAAACACCCTCACCCAATACCCAGCTGGGAGGCCTACCCACATACCCTTGGCGCCAATACTCCCTCCCCCCACCCCCAGTACCCACAATAAAACCAATACACTGCCCCACAATAAACATCATTCTATTTATTAAATACATAACCCACCCCCTGTGCCCCCCATAATACATGATTTATTCTTTTACATACAGGGTTCATACCCCAGGCACACGTGAGTCCCCGGTGGGCCTGATGGGTCACCTCACAGACCTACAGGTTACCAGCAACTTTTTTCATACAGGTTTTGGAGGCCTGTTGGTGGGTCCCACCAGGCACCATGGCCCACTAGGTGGTCTCCGCGGGTCACTGTGGGCCACAATTGGGTCCCCACGGTAGGCCCTCAGATGTCTGGGGGCCCCGGGCAGACCCCCAGGTGTCTGAGGGGCCTCGGGTGGTTCCACGGGGGGGACCCACGGGTGGGCACTATGGGTCTGCGGTGTCCCCACAGATGTGGGGCCACCGGTTCTTCTCCGCACACTACGGGTCCGTGGTGCCCCCACAGATGTGGGGCCACCAGCTCTTCCCCGCAGGTGTCCCCCGTGGACCCACCAGCCTGATACCCGTGAGAAGCCCGAGGATATCGCAGGTGGTCTCTAGAGGTCTCTCGCAGAACCAAAAGGAACCAACCCTGAATGTAAAAAAAATAAACCTGACCTATACATTAAATACATCAATCCCTCCCCCCCTCAACACATACAGTATAATAATGTGCAAAATAACTATTATCCAGGTAGGGATAATAGATTATTTGGCCATTATTAAACACATTAACTAGCATAATAAAATAAATAAAGTTCTACTGACCTCATCAATAAGAAGCCCCCATCGCCAGCACAATCCTTAATCCATGAGAGAGAGAGAGAGAGAGAGAGAGAGAGAGAGAGAGAGAGAGAGAGAGATGATGAACCAATATACAAATAAATATACAAATAAATGTAGAAGGGTTATCAAAAACATGCTCTACTACAAATACCACTTATCCATACAGACACAGTACAATAAAATCATATTTCCTTAAAAAATACAAACTCATCTTCCAATCAAAATCCTCAAATGCCGATCAAAAGCCTCAAATGCCAATCAAAACATTGCATTTACATTGTATACATAATGCATACAATCTATGCACCATGTACACTCTGCCAATGAATGTTAACAATAACATATTCCAAACAAAATACCAATACATCCAAACAATTATACTATTTAAACCAATAAAGTCACCTTAAATAAATGAGCATTCATTAATTAAATCACTATACAATTTAAATTCCATCCATAACAATTAAACAATTAACTATTTCAATCGTTAAACAGAACAAGTTACCATCAGACAAAATATAAGTACCAAAAAGAATACAATATACAAAAGCAAGCCTCACCATGACCTAAAGTACACCATACAAGACCAAAAATTACATCTATCTAATTTTAAAATACATTACACACACATTTATGCATAGCAGCATAGCCAAAAACATTTTAAACACAGCAAAACAAGCTTTTAAAACAACATAATTCCTTACCCTGTATGTATATATCGATCTAGACATACATACATACATACAGTGGCAAGAAATGATGTACAAAAAAAAAAAAAAAAACAAGTTAAATAAAATACATTTCTTTTGTTCACTTACCATTACTTGACCCACTCACCGACTCCCATTGAACAGCTTACTCCCGAACCAATCCACGCACAGGAACCCATAAAATAATAAATCATAAAATAATAAACATTAAAATAAAAAAACAAAACAATCCACGGGTCTTCTATTTGTAATCCATCTTCATCTGTATTCTTCTTTCTTCGATCTGCGGCTCTCCTCCGGGCTCTTCTTGTCTTCTTCGGCCACGCCCTGGTCTTCTTTTTCTTCCGGAGGTCCTTCCTCCTCGGCGTCTGCCTTCAAAATGAGACGACATAGGCTTTAATAAGCCTATGACGTCACATTTTCGTCATATGGTTCCCACTGCCCTGTTGGGCCGTGAAAACCATGTGCTTTGGCCGAGAAATAAAAAAATTATAACGTAATTTAAAGGCAATGAAAGCACAGCCAATCAGAATGGCTGTGCTTCAATTGCCTTTAAGATGACGTCATGAAAAGAAAGATGGCCGGCCTCACATGGTAAGGTAGCCAATCAGAGCGTGGGAACTCCATCCCAACTCTGGCTCTAGTATACCATGTTGGGGGGGGTGTATGTATTGAATGTATAGGCCAGGTTTATTTTTTTTACATTCAGGGTTTGTTCCGTGGTTCTGCGTGAGACCTTTGGAGACCACTTGCGGTCTCCTCAGGTATCTCACGGGTAGCCAATCAGAGCGTGGGAAATACATCCCAACTCTGATTGGCTCTAGTACCATGTGACAGGCTTTCAATGACGTCACATCCGTTCTCCCCAAGCCTCTGTCACATGGTCTACTAGAGCCAATCAGAGTTGGGATGTAGTTCGCACGCTCTAATTGGCTACCGTACCATGTGAGGCCGGCCATATTTCTTTTCATGACGTCATCTTAAAGGCAATTGAAGCATGGTGGGTCAACGGGGGACACCTGCAGAGAAGAACCGGTGCCCCCACATCTGTGGGGGCACCGCGGACCCATAGTCTGCGGGGAAGAACCGGTGGCCCCACATCTGTGGGGGCACCATGGACCCGTAGTGTGCGGGTAAGAACTGGTGGCCCCACATCTGTGGGGGCACCGCAGACCCGTAGTGCCCACTCGTGGGTCCCCAGACCCCCGTGGAAAACACCCGAGGCCCCTCAGACACCTGTGGGTCTGACCCGGGGCCCCCAGACATCCGCGGGTGTACCGTGGGGACCCAATTGTGGCCCACGGTGACCCACGGAGACCACCTGGTGGCCATGGTGCCTGGCGGGACCCACCTACAGGCCTCCAGAACCTGTATGAAACAAGTTGCTGGTAACCTGTAGGTCTGTGAGGTGACCCTTCAGGCCCACCGGGCACTCACGTGGGCCTGGGGTATGAACCCTGTATGTAAAAGAATAAATCATGTATTTATGGGGGGCAAAGGGGGTGGGTTATGTATTTAATAAATAGAATGATGTTTATTGTGGGGCAGTGTATTGTTTTTATTGTGGGTACTAGGGGTGGGGGGAGGAGCTATTGGCCCCAAGGGTATGTGGGTAGGCTTCCCGGCTGGGTAGCGGGTGAGGGTGGTTAGGCCTCACGGGGTGGGAGGTTAGTGGGGGAGGGTATGTAAGCCTCCCGAGTGGTGGGTGAGGGTGGGTAAACCCCTTAATGCCTGTAGCGGTTAATAACCGCTATGGTGATTAAGGGGTTAGGGGACATTACAGTGGATGTTTTAATTCTTGTGTATGTCTTGCAGCATCGGAGGGGCATGGGCAGGATGAAGATGAGGATGAAGACGGCCTTCATCGTGGGTGCCTGTAAAAGGTAAGTGTAATATGTTTTTACTGTATTTATTGAAAGTTATATGTATTTACAATGGGCAAATGCACTATTATCCATATGTGGATAATAGTAATTTTGCCCATTACTGTATAGTATATGTGTAGGAGGACATGTGCAGAGGTACACAATGGAGACTGTTTTAAGGTGAAATTAAAACAAGGCTTTATTGTGCCTGTCGCTTTAAACACAGCAAAAATAAACATAAGAGAATAAGCCAAACAAAAAACCTATCTCTGCTTTGGAGACTATCTACACATGTAGCTCAGCCCTCTCTGACTGGGTTGGTTAGCTAAGCTATTTACCAGCCCCAAATCATGGAGACATTTATCAATACACATAGACATAGATAAGTCTTATACGAAAAGTCTTATCTGTTAGCTGGGCTGCTGTAGGGGAAGCTTCTCTGCTCTCTTGGATCCGCACCCGTGTGTGCTAAGGCAATCTCCGGGTTAGAATATTGTCCCCTTTGTCTTGTGGTCAGCTTGTCGCTCAAGACATTTCCTTCCTTGGTTCAGCCCAGTTGTGGACTAAGGAATCTCTGCTATGTCTCCTAGTTCAGCTCAGGTGTGAGCTAAGGAGTCTCACTTCCTGTCTCAAAGGCAGGCTTTTTCTAACACCTCTAATCAGCCAGGTGCTGGTCAATTAGCCAGCACACTGCTGGATTAGAGGCAAGTTTTCTGATCAGGGTAAGTTCCCTGTTACATACCCCCCTGTTTGTGGGAAGCTCGGACTTGCCACGGCCAAAGCCCTTCCTTCCACTATCACTCGAGATATCTCTGTGACTTGAATGAGAGTGGATGGAGGAGAACCCTCAGTCCTGCTGGGATTGGAGCCCTTCCTCCAGTTTAGTAGTGTCTCCTCCAGAAGGTGTTTGAGTTCAGCAGTCTTCAGTCGCTCAAGGAGAACTTTTCCCAAGTACAGTCTTTCTACTGACCATGTGGTCCTGAGCTTTCCACTGTGTCGGGCACTCCTCTTTTTGTAGGCAGACTGTATGGCGACAGTCACCGAGCGCCTATGCAAATCGCTCTCTCTCTCGCCATCCTTCCCATGTGCTCCACTTTAGCACAAAATGTCAATTTCCTGGTATCACAAGAGCGCCCAATAACAGCCATTTGAGCCCTCAGTTCTTGAAGCTGTCTTCCTGCACTTTTCCCATTCAACGTAGTCGCCATTTCAGCTTCTTTGGGATTGAGTTGCGATTCCAGCTCTATTTCCAGAGAATTTCCTATCTTTTCAGCTTCCTCAGCTAAGGATTCTTCTGGCTTTGATTCTGCACTCCTACCTCTGTTTGTTGCCTGTTGGGCGATTGCAGGTTTGGCTAGTGCTTTCTTAGGTGGCTCAAACTTCGTAACCTTGTTTTGAAGGTGAGTGGTGTCCCCAGCTCTCACTGTACACTTGTCCTCACAGGCCATAGTTACTGTGGGACACCGATGCTTGGACAGAGCCAATACCTTTTCCTGTACTGGAGGCATCTGTAAGTTAGTGGACTGCAGAGTCTCACTCTGTTTCTTGAGTGTTTCCTGCCATTCTCCTTTCAGGGTCTTTATTTCTTCCCTGTGTTTTCTCTGAGCTTGCTTCCACCTATCATTCTTTATTTTGTGGAGCACTGTGAACTTCTTCGCTTGGGCCAAAGACACTCGTCTCAGTTTCTGGACCTTTTTGCGCTCCCTCTTGTACTGAGTCACCTGATCTCTAAGCTTAGCCTCTAGCGATGCTTTTGTGATGGTCAGGGTAGCCTTCAGTTTATCCTGCTGCTTTGCGAGGACGCACTGGGTAATCAGACATTCCTGCAGCACTTGTATTTCCTTAGCAGCCTGCAGATTTTCTTCCTGCAGAGTTCTCTGCTTCCCCTCGACATTCTTGAGGTGTGTACGCAGACCTTGCAGTTGCTTCTGCAGTCGGTGCTCTGCTTCAAATTTCTCATCTTCCAACCGTTTCTTTGTTTTTTCAAGCTCGTGCAGCTTTTCATTCTTTCCATTGACGTGGTTTGTCAACTCCGAATTTTCTTTTTTAAATCTTAAATGTTCTCTTTTTTCAGTCTCTCTACTATTCAGGGCCTCCTTGCAGTCCACCTTCCATTTTTGCACATCTGTTTGGAGGCGGGCTGTCTCCTGGCGTGAGACTTCCATCTCCAGGTTTAGGTTCTGAAGCTCCTTTTGAGAGACTTTGAGATCTAAGTTAAGATGTAGGATAGTTTTCTTTGAAATGTCCAGCTCCTCAGTGAGACTGTGAAGTTCCTTTCTGGAGACTTCCAGTTCTGTGCGGCAGCTGTTGATTGTGGCGGTAGGGAGGGTTTGGCCTGGGATTAACGGGGTTACCCCCCAAGGGCCCCCCCTCTAACCTCGCCAGGGAGACAAGGGGTTAACTGGGCTGAGGCCCAGAAATGTGATTTTACCCTTGTTATAACCTGTAAATGTATTCTTCCCTGTTCCATTGTAATGTCTGGGTTAATCAGTACCTGCATAACACACACACTGGGTCATCAGGGGTTAATTGTGTAAGCCCAGTGGGCTAGTTAATGTGTTATCTGTGTATTCCCTTTGCCTCATGGGCCTGCAACTGCCTGTGCCCCCAAGGTATTCTGAGCCTTGGGGTACAGCCTCCGGGTCACCCCCCAAGTACACACATATTAAAAATATAACTTTGTCATAAGAGGGACATATATTTTTGATAAAGTGACTTTTTGCAGTTTTTGAAATACACAGGCAGAATGCTAATGGTGTGCTAATGTACAGGCAGAATGCCTGTCTTTGTAATGCGTAAGGAACCAAATGGTGCCTCATATGAGTATTCACGTGAGTCTATTCACTGGAAGTGTATATCAACAGAGAGGTGTGATACATCGCCCTGATCAATAGGTAACTGACCTAATTGGTTATGCGAAAAGCCAAAAGCCCACTTCAAAGGGTTTTATTGATGGGGCCAGGGGGGGGGGGGGGCTACCCCCAACAGGATATCAAAAGTGAGTAACTTTATTAAATATAAGAATACTATGAGATGTCCTTGGCTGAACCAGCTAAGAATTACATAAGTGTATTGGGGGGAGTCAGCCGATCTTGGGGAGACTAAACCCTGTATAGGTACCTGCTGCTAACTGCCAGATATTAATATCTCTATTAATGTTCATATTACAATGTAATTTTTGGTCTTTCTGCGACCGTCAGGTGCCACCGGCCGTATTAATATATCTCACCGGACTGTGTGTATTACGGAACGGAAGTTATGCAATGATTTGCAGTAAATATGAAATTTTGGTTGAAGTTCTGAGAAACTGCAGCCCCCCTGCTATGATAATGAGCAGGGAAGAGGATGCCTTTGTAAACGTGGTAACTCACATTTACACACCCAGGTTTCCTGCAGGAGTGAACATGACAAATGTCCACCCTGCTTCAAAGGGTTTATTGATGGGGGGGCTACCCCAAGCTGGAAGTCCCAAAATGAGCTTCAAAAGCTTCCAAGGGACATTTGCTAGCCGTCTCTGCACCTAAGGTTACAGATAGAGGGACAAACGGTATATAAACTAGCTGTCCACCCTCTATCAAGTGTTCATGCTGTTCAGGTTCATGCTGTTCATTGTTCTTCATGCAAATGATCTTCATGCATGCATGTGACCTGCCTGTTTTGCTGTGATGTCAACTCAAATGGGAGAAGTGGCAGGCTGTGATCCTGCTGGCTTTCTTGCCATAATCTTTAAGTAAGTGTCTATATTTTGCCTGTTATTGTATAATCTCTTGTGTTCACCTTTATCAAGGAATAAATTATATTTGTTATATCTAAGTCTCGTCCCAGTTCAAACCCAGGTATATATATATTTATATATAGTTTTGGTGTAAATTACAGCCTGTCGCAAGCTCTCGTGACATTGATCTCATGATGTGAGGCATCCAGTGCTCTGCGGAGTGTATGAACCTCCTTCTGAGATACGTCTACGTCTGTCCGGACACTGTTGACCTCCTGTTGTGAGGCATTCAGCTCTATGCGAAGAGTGTGAACCTCTTTCTGGCAGACTGTCATCTGCTTCAGTGCCTCCTCATACTTCCGCTTCAGCTTAGCCATCATTTTATCAGATTGGCTCTGCTTTTCATCCATGGTGGAAATAGCAGCGTTTGCAGTATCTAGCTCAGTCTTGAGATCGTCCAATTCTGTCCTGGCCAAAGAGTACATTGTGAGCACATGTTCCTGTAGCTTCACGTTATTTTCCCGGAACCGATCACAGTCACGCATGGCAACCTTCAGGGCATCCCCAGGGCTGGTCAAGGTATCGTCACTCACCGGTTCCAGCTCCGCTTCCCTGGGATGGTTGGTTGAGGGTTTCTCACTATTAGCACCGGACAGACACTTCTTTGGGGTACACGACTCCTGCCTTGGGCCCTCTGGATATTCGGTCATCCGCGGGACGACTTCTCCATTTTCTCTAGGCTGCAGGGCATTTCGGACCCCCTTTTCCTCCGCAAGATCTGCAGATGTGTCTGTTCCTTCCACGGTAAGTGAAGAACCGCTTTTCTTTTTCGTTTTTCGCCTTTTTGTTTTGGATGACACCGTCCCCTCAGGGATACTGGGGTCTCCATCTTCCTTTGAAATTTTAGCAGCGTCACTGGATCCACCTGGCTTTTCTTGCAACTGTAACAGCTGACGGAAATATTCGGTGATCCACTGCTCCCGCTCTTTCTCCTGCCGATCATATTCGTCATCATAGGGAGCGGTCTTTTTGGTTCGTACCGAGTTCAGGCACCCCCACCATTCTTGGGGTGTTTTGTGAGTATGACTCAGTTTGGGTTCCCCATAAGAGATGTCTTCCTCCTCATCGTACTGGAAGGGCCACTCTTCCGTGAGGTAGGGTTCATTACAGGAACGCTGCATCTTGTCCTCAATTTTGGGGCTATCAGGTGTATTTTTCTTCCTGACCTCAGGAGGCGCTATTGCAGCTCTTGCCACTATATTTGCTAGAACCCCAAATGGTTGTAGTCCTTCAGGTGGACATATTTTGCTTGTAGAGGTTGTAGCTCTCACAGGCCTCTCTGTAGACTTTTTCTTCCCTTGGGTAAGTTTTACAATATTAGCATTACTGTGCATGCATTCACTCTCGTCGTCTGAATAAGGCCTGAAGGGACACTGCTCCGTGTGGTGGGGTTCTTTACACCAGGAACAAATTTTCTTCCCTATTTTTACAGAGTCTGTATTTGACTTCAGCTGGGTGGCCATTTAAAATTCCCAGGGTTCTATTTCTTTGCAGTGGAATATTTCTTTCACTCCCGGCAGGGTGACTTAACACTCAGCAATTGGCTTTGGGATACCTTTTACACAGTTCAGGAATTCCTTTTTCCCCGGTAGGGCAATTTTACACTCAGCATTTGTTTACTGAAAATTCCCCTGCTTCAGCACAGTCTTGCATCAATTTTCACACTTTTCTGCATATACTCCATTCACAGCTGGTATTCCTATGCGGTGTGGCAACCTTTATTTGCAGAATCAAAACCGCTCGTGGGTCACCATCTGTATTCACTGCTTCAGCGAAACATTTGAAAACAACAAATGCCTATCCCTTTTAAGGGCTAACTCACTTCTTGAACCCTGACTACGGCTGGTAGGCAAAACCCCTATTTTAATGACCATATTACACTTTATTGTGATAGGCAAATAAGGTTTACCTGCTTCAGCAGTCTCTGTCTCTCTCTCTCCTCTTGGGATTTGGGAAAAGCATCCATCTGTGTTTTTTTTTGAGTTTCAGTGCAGTGTAGATTTCCTGCCTGGGTGTGTCGCTTTGACTCTGATCTCTGCTGCATGTGATTGTTTATGTTGCTCAGGCTGTTTGTAGGCAAAAAGCAAAAAAAATTCCACAGGCAATCTCCGGGTCCTTCTAACTTCAAAGACCACCTCTCATCCCACTTCTGACACCATATGTAGGACGACATGGTCAGAGGTACACAATGGAGACTGTTTTAAGGTGAAATTAAAACAAGGCTTTATTGTGCCTGTCGCTTTAAACACAGCAAAAATCAACATAAGAGAATAAGGCAAACAAAAAACCTATCTCTGCTTTGGAGACTATCTACACATGTAGCTCAGCCCTCTCTGACTGGGTTGGTTAGCTAAGCTATTTACCAGCCCCAAATCATGGAGACATTTATCAATACACATAGACATAGATAATAGTCTTATACAAAAAGTCTTATCTGTTAGCTGGGCTGCTGTAGGGGAAGCTTCTCTGCTCTCTTGGATCCGCACCAGTGTGTGTTAAGGCAATCTCCGGGCTCCAGGTTAGAATCTTGTCCCCTTTGTCTTGTGGTCAGCTTGTCGCTCAAGACATCTGTCCTTCCTTGGTTCAGCCCAGTTGTGGACTAAGGAATCTCTGCTCTGTCTCCTAGTTCAGCTCTGGTGTGAGCTAAGCAGTCTCACTTCCTGTCTCAAAGGCAGGCTTTTTCTAAGACCTCTAATCGGCCAGGTGCTGGTCAATTAACCAGCACACTGCTGGATTAGAGGCAAGTTTCTGAACAGGGTAAGTCCCCTGTTACAATATGTTAGGGGGGTGTATTTAGTTATTACTATTGTTTATTATTTTTGGAGGTGCAACATTGTGGACTCCCGCGGGGACCCCCGCTTGGTGAGCCGGGGACACCCGGACCCCCGCGGGGTCGGCCGGGGACACCCGCCGGCCTGTTGTATTGGCGTTGCGCATGCAAAAAGGTAAACATAGAAATTTTTCTAAGTCCTGCTTTTTTATCACCAGCCTTTAGCTGGTGAGCTTTATTCAGTGCAACTTTCACGTACGATCAGTTTGCATTGCTTAGTGAATCCCGCAGAAGGGCAGGATTCAGCGCAAACAGCTGATCGTACGAGCAAAGTTGGAGTTTGAAAAATTTTCAAGAAAAAGTCAGTTTTAAAGCGCAAAGTGCTTGTTTGCGCGGCTTAGTGAATAACGCTCGGCGGAACTTCACGTTCTAAGAGCACTTTGCGCTCTTAAAACGACTTATCACTTCTTAGTGCATAGCCCCCTTTATTGGCTTTTTCTCTCACCTAAAAGCACTCATCACAGCTTAGTGCATAACCCCCATAATGTGGACTTATAAGAACACATCTAAATGTGTGATCCAAATGAGAGCATAAAGGTTAAAAAGTCAGTCCATTCTGGCAGATTAAGTCTTTGCTTGTTCTGTGATACTGGAGTCTTAGGGCTGGGACCCGCTGCGCCCGGCGACACGGGCGGCCGCGTGAGCTTTCCCCACCAGCAGGGGAATCCTCCCGAGCAGGTCCCAGTCCCCCCACGCTGCAGGGCTCACTACGCGTCAGCCGCCAGGGGATGCAAGAAAATTGAGCCAATCAGCGGCGGGGGCGGGAGCGGGAGTGGGAGCTGTCAGACAGCTTCCAACACAAGGTAGGGTGTGGTGTGTGTGTGTGTGTGTGTCAGCATGTGAGTGTCAGCGTGTGAGGAGGGCATTTGTGGGGGAAGGGGGAGGGAGCTGCTTACCTTCCGTCAGCCTGCAGCAGCTCCCTCCTGCAGTCCGGGAGCCCGAGCCCATAGAGGGAGGGGGGGAGTAGCGGGTCCCTCCGATCAAACCACGCCCCCCCCTCCAACCCCCCTCCTGCTCCCGCTCCCTACAGACCGCATTTCGCGGTCTGTCAGCGCGCCGCCTGTCTGCAGTGCGGGCGCGCTGACTGAGGGAGCGGTGCCTTAGCCTTAGAAGATTAAGCTCCAGTCAAGAGTCAGGGTGTAAACATTTAATATAGTGTGTGTTCCAGCTTACAGACTTGCCTATGAAAGCCTACTATCTTAAGTCTTGTCCGTAGCAATGGAGATTGTTGTAAAATATAATAATAGATAATAAATATATTATGTTGCAACAGAATAATTTTTTATTTACTTTGTTGCATCACCTTTAATCCATTGAATTTGGATATTTTGTTGGTTTCTTACTGTAAGTACTCTACTTCTAAATAATTACTGGTAACTATGTTGATGCAACTCCCTAAGCATTTTGAGCATGAGATGCTAATGCTTACGGCACCGCTAGGAATGTTTACTGCACCACTAGAAGGATTACATACATGCTGCTATACACCAAGTGTTTTTACCTGAAATAATTACATAAAATAATATCTGTGCTTTCATAATTGTGACAGGCATTTAGCTTTGGGTTTTAAGGTGGAGTAGAACAAAAATTAGTGAAAAGTTAATTCACCGTATAAAAGTTTGAATCACCCTAAAAATAAACATATTATTTACTTATGTCCTGTGGAAATAAAATTATGTTTTTATTTTTCTTAAATTCCTCTTTGTCACATATTCATTGTCATTTATGATTAACTGTTTGGGGAATGATGACATCATAATTACTTTCAAGACAAAAAAGGACCCCATAGATTATAGTTTTGACAAATTGTTTTATCATCAAGAATATCAAAAATTGTAACTTTCCAAGCATTTGGTATCATGGAAACATAGCAAAATTAGAGGATAGAGAGACTCCCTTTTGTGCTACACTGAGAAGACACCCCAAGTCGGGCTTAAAACAAACTTTATTGTAACTTAATAGATAAAAAATATTGGTGTTGTGCACCAAAATATAATTAAAACGAGGAGAGGCATGGATGCTAATTAGAACACACAACAAAGTAATGGAATATCACCTATTGCATTCATTGATCGGTATAGTCATACTATTGAATTGACTATAACTCAGGTGATTCCATCAGGTATGTATTGAGCATCAAGATGAATAGTAAATCCATACTGTCAAGAGGTGATCTACGGCTAGAGTGGATCTCAGTGGCAGGAATAGCAGGGAGCGTGGTCGGGGTCACAACCAGAGGTCGGAGGCAAGCGGAAGGTAATGTGGTCAGGGTCAAAAGCAGAGGTCCAAGGCAAGCGGCACGTAGTGTGGTCACGTCACAAGCAGTGGTTGGCAATGAGGAGACAGGAACATGACAATAGCAACAGGAGTAAACACAGGAACCTAGCATGAGCTGAGGAACCAGTATAAACAGGCACTGACAGAAAGGAAGGGGATGTTAATTTAGACAGGCTGAGTGTTAGAGCACAGGTGCAGACGTCTCAGCTTTCAGGGTCTGGAATGTTCCTTCAGAGAGCTAACAGAGTAGCAGCAGTCCCAGTGGATAAGCATGGGTACTTCAGGCTAGTATATGACACGTACGCAGCCCCAATGAACTTACTGTATGGGTGTATCAGAAAGAACAATTGTGATCAAATTATATATACAGGAGATCCCCTGATGAAATCAGCTTATTCTGAAGAAATGCGTAGGGAAACATGCTATTATTGCATAAGGTAGAGTGCCATCACACTACTTGCTAGAGAACTGTAGCTGCGTTCCGTTCCTGACTATTGAGGCAATTACATCTGAAGGAACCTGTGTCACTGGGTGGAGAGTTGCCGGAGGACACTCCAGAGGGTAACACCACCAACAGGAAAGAGGAGTGACGTCATCCCAGAGCATTTCCAGCGGAGCAGCGGTGGTTCACAGCAGTGTCGGAGCATGAGTTCTACTCATACAATGCCTGAAATACTTGGATTTTTGTGAGTTTTGAATCGTCTTGTCCAAATGTTATTACATTTTATATACGTTATCACACGAGGATCTGGTGCTTTTTCTTCTCTTTTTCTGTTAGGTTACGTCAAGGGAGGTTGTTGTGCCTAAGAAGAAGGCTGCCAGTATCCGGTGAAACAGTTTTGTTGACCACCACAGGTCACATTATTGTTTTTTAAATATATTCACATGGACATTTTCCTTTCAACACTTTTTTTATTTTATATTATTATTTAATATTTGCATCCATTGGCATTGTATGTGTTAGGTCATCAATTTAATACTCTATCAATTGCATATGTTTAATTCTAGGTTATTGTGAGTAATATTAACTATTAGATTTATTTTGGTGTTTATATCAAATATCCAAAATTACTACTATCTGGTGTTTGTTCAGCAAAACTAGGCACGATCTCTCTCTCTCTCTCTCTCTCTCTCTCTCTCTCTCTCTGAGAGAGAGATCGAGAGAGAGATCGAGAGAGAGAGATCGAGAGAGAGAGATCGAGAGAGAGAGATCGAGAAAGAGAGAGATCGAGCTATATCACATCACAATTGTTCTATCTAATACATCCATAAAGTTAATTGGGGCTGCGTACGGATCTACTACTCATCTTAGGCGCTCAGTACGTACCTGTTACGCCGGTGCTGCCCGCAGACCAGACCCGTCCCCTGAGCTGAAGGGGGAAGTGGTAATACACGCACCCGCAGCAAAGGGAGCGTGTCCGGAGTGTGGTATTAAGCGTTGTCAGGCCAGATGTAGTAAGGTAAACAATACTTGCCGGTACCGGGTGTAGAAGTAGAATAGTGCTTGTCACGCCAAGGTCAGGGAGCGGAGAGTGGAGGAAGGTCGAAGTCCAAGCCGTGTTCGAGGGGAGCCAGAGTGCATTATCCAAGGAGTGCCGAGGTCGAGAGCCAAAGGGTGTAGTCATACGAGCCGTGTCAGAACCTGTGAAATCACCAAGAGTAGACAGAGTATCATCCATGCAGAGACTGTCGAGCGAGGACTGAGAGGACAGAGAAGCTAGATAAAGCAGGGAGGGCCAATCAGGAACGGGGGCAGGTCAGGAGGAACTGCAGGGAGACTCTCCTGATTGGTGCAGCATTACAAGCCAGGTGAATCTTAGTACTGCAGTGAGTACGGCCATGCAGCATGCGGGGGCAGAGCCTGAGGTCTGGGGGGCAGGAAGAAGAGTGTGCAATGTGCGCGCGCTCCGTAAGGCGCGTGTGCGCGCAACCCGCGCCGGAGGAAATTGCACGTGTGCGTGCGGGGAGAAGGGAACGCACCCGGTGCCGAGGAGGGGAATAGCGGCGGAATCGCCGAGAGGGGTGATCCCGCAACGGCAGCAGGGACGAGGAGCCGCAGATGCCGGTAAGGCATGGTTGCGCCGTGCGTCCAGGGTCTCCCTGAAGGTAGAGGATGTTCTGTGTGGGGGATGCAGGGGACGCCGAATCTTAACAGTACTTGATTGAATCACTTGAGTTATAGTTAATTCAATAGTTGTGTGTTCTAATTAGCATCCAAGCCTCTTCTTGTTATAATTGTTTTTATTATATTTTGGTCCACAAAATTGCGTCAACTCTAACACCAATTTTTTTTTATCTATTAAGTTACAATAAAGTTTGTTTTAAGCCCGACTTGGGGTGTCTTCTCAGAGCAGCACAGAAGGGAGTCTCTCTGTCCTCTAATTTCGCTATAATATTCACTCCTTGCTAGCACCATCCCATAGCTACCCAAGTGTCAAAGTTTCTTTATACTACATTTGACTGATACTAACACCTTCCTTGGCCTTTGAGTAGGGTACACACCCACCCCCCCATTCCTCACCATGAAAACATAAAACGTTTATATATATATTTATATATATATATATATATATATATATATATATATATATATATATATATATATATACCATACGATACCGTTTGAAGCACGAGATCAGGAGACAGCACTCTCGTAAGTTTGATCTCTCTCTCTCTCTCTCTCTCTCTCTCTCTCTGTCTCTGTCTCTGTCTCTGTCTCTGTCTCTGTCTCTCTCTCTGTCTCTCTCTCTCTCTCTCTTGTGCATACTAAATATTCAACTACCACGACTTTTAGTGCAGGTAGGATTATTCACTAAGATGTCCCTATTTAACGTTTTACAATTTTCAACAGGTTCAGGGAATTGCACTGGGTGTCCATGTGATTATTTCTGTATTCAAGTACAGTATAGACACCAGAGTTCATGTCTATGAATAGTCTCACTCCTTTGTTTCAACCACTTTCTAAGAGTTCATTCTTATAGCTCATATACAGCAGTGGTACACACCATTCTCTTCTCATATAGGTAAACTGTACAACAATGATATTATAATTCAATATGGATGAAAAGCTTGGTATCTACACATACAGTTGACCCCATTTCATACTGGGATCTACATTTCTACTGCCTTTAGTATTATAGTATTAAGTCAAGAGCAGTACTAACATTCCAGGGTGCTAAGGAAGAAAGTTAGTGCAATCATTATTCCAAAGACCAGTAGGGAAAATGTGGCCAGCACTCCAGTGCTACACAAACATTACTTACATTATCTTACAGACACCAGCCAGGTCTCTATTGTAATTGTTAATGATGATTGAATTGGTGCCATGGAATAGTTTTGTGTCCCGAAACCGGTGAAGTAAAACATTTTAGAAATCATACTGTACATTCTAGAAACGTTCATTTTCAGGATTTTTTCCACTGTGTACAACATCTTTGTGCCACATCAGACAGTACAAAAGTCCTGCTATATTTTCTGATATAATATTAGTTTCACTTAAATTGCATTGTTTTCTTTCAAATTAAAAGAATCTGCTTTTTAAACTATTGAAAACTGGCAGAGATTTCAGTTTCTAAACTAAAACTTCCTTTTTATCAACATTAAAATGTATTCTGACAATCTGTTTTTTTCCCCCCACGTTTGGTTATTTTACTCAGCAAAACAACAGCAGATGTTTGCAATCAAAGAAGCTTTACATGTCTAAAAATAGAATTGTAGGGGAAAGCAGTGTCATTATGTTGCAAACATTGTATTATATAAACTGTACAGTTTGTGCTTTTATTCCGTATCACAAACACCAATGGATGAAATTAATATTCACTACTCTCTAGCATAACGCTACAATACAGAAAAGGGCCCGGAGGGCGAGGTAAAGAGAGACACCATACACTGTTGTTTCTTGATGATCTATTTTATTCTTTGTTTTATATAAAGCTTGCTTTACAGTATTTCAAAATCACAGTGAATTTTCTTTTGGAACGGCAATAATACAGATTTATTTTTATCATGCAGACAACAATCATCATCTTAATTATCTTCTTTTCTTATAGCATAGGGGTGGCCAACTCCAATTCTCAAGGGTCACCAACAGGTCAGGCTTAAATGATATCCCTGCTACAGCACAGGTGGCTTAATCAAAAGCTCAGTCAAGGAATGGTCCACTGATTGAGCCACGTGTGCTGAAGCAGGGATATCCTTAAAACCTGACCTGTTGGTGGCCCTTGAGGATTGGAGTTGGCCACTTCTGTTATGGCATAACAATGTTTTCCCAACTATGTTTTCTGCTATCAAGCAAGGCACTAGTTATATCTCAAATAGCTACTAATGACTATGGGCTCTATGCAGTAAGCGCCGAAAAAGTGCAATCGCCAAGGGTTGCCAATAGGCCTTATTTTGACGATTTGCCCTCGCAGTATTCAGTAAGGGCCGAATCCATGCCGATCCCTGCCGAATCACCGCGAAAGCAAAACTGCAGATGAGCCTGGCTCCCGATAACCTGCCGATAGGCCTTTTCTGCCGATAGGTGTTTGCAGCAGAGAGAGACCAGCCGCTCTCTCAGCGCAAACATCGGCAAAATATAAAGTGTTTATAAACAACTTTTACTGATAGTGTACATGTGTAGGGGGTCTCCGGAGCTGAACCGCATTGGTTTCAGGTCAGGGGACCCCCTGCTTCCCGAGATACAGGCCCCTTAATGAGGTGCCGGTATCCCTCTGCATTTAAAGGTCCCGATCACGTGACCGCGGAATGTAAACAATGCAGAGGGATACCGGCACCCCTTAAAGGGGCCTGTATCTCGGGAAGCAGGGGGTCCCCGGACTTAAAACCAAAGCGGTTCAGCTCCGGAGACCCTCTGCACATCTACACTATCAGTAAAACACACATATCAATAAACACTCATTCCTTACCTTTGCGGCTATGTGCTACGGTAACGAAGCAGAATGAATGTATTTTTAATAATAGTGTACTGTGAGCAGGCGGTCCCCTGAGCTGAACCGCATTGCTTTCTGGACCAGGGATCCCCTGCTTCCTGAGTTACAGGCCCCGGTATGTGTCATCGGGTGGCAGTGTCGCTGCCATCTTTATAGCGTCCCATTCGCGCCGTAACCGCTATAAATATGGCGGCGACACTGGCCAAACCGGGGCCTGTAACTCGGGAAGCAGGGGGTCTCTGAGCCACAAATCTATGCGGTTCAGCTCAGGGAACCCCCTGCTTCCGCACAATATTATTAAAATACATAAATGCTGCTTCATTACCATAGCGTATAGCCGCTAAGGCAATGAAGGGGTTAAGGCAGAATAGCATGTTTATTGTGGACATTTGCCCCCAATAAACATTGCAATAAACAACATACACTCCCTGTGTATTTAAAATACATAAACAACAATAAATACATTAAATACATATAGCACTCACCCATTTCCGACTGCCACGATGAAGGCCATCCTCATCTTCATCCTGCCCATGCCCCCTGCTGCTGCAAAACAGACACAAGAATGAAAACATCCAATGTAATGTCCCCTAACCACTTAATCACCATAGCGGTTATTAACCGCTACAGTCATTAAGGGGTTAACCCACCCTCACCCACCACACGGGACGCCTACATACCCTCCCACACTAATCCCTCCACCCCGTGAGGCCTAACCACCCTCACCCACTACCCACAAGGGAGGCCTACCCACATACCGTTGGGGAAAATATCCCCCCCCCCCACCCCCAGTACCCACAATAAAAACAATACACAGCCCTACAATAAGCATCATTCTATTTAATAAATACATTACCCACCCCCTGTGCCCCCCCATAAATACATGATTTATCCTTTTACAAACAGGGTTCATAACAAAGCCCCACGTGAGTCCCGGGCGGGCTGGCGGGGCATCTGACAGACCTTCAGGGTACCAGCAGCTCATTTCAAACAGGTTCTGGAGGCCTGTTGGTGGGTCCCACCAAGCACCATGGCCCCCAAGTGGTCTCCTTGGGTCACCGTGGGCCACAATTGGGTCCCCACGGTAGGCCCGCGGATGTCTTGGAGCCCCGGGCCAGACCCACATGTGTCTGCAGGGCCTCGGGTGGTTCCCACGGGGGTCTGGGGAACTCATGAGTGCTCACTACAGGTCTGCGGTGCCCCCACGGATGTGGGACCACCGCTTCATCCCCACAGACTACGGGTCCGCGGTGCCCCAACAGATACCCGTGAGATACCCGAGGAGACCGCAGGTGGTCTCCAGAGGTCTCACGCAGAACCACGGAACAAACCCTGAATGTAAAAAAAATAAACCTGGCCTATACATTCAATACATACACCCCCCCCCCGAACACCTACAGTACAATAATGTGCAAAATAACTATTCTCCAGATAGGGATAATAGATTATTTGCCCATTATTAAACACATTAACTAGCATATTCAAATAAATAAAGTACGACTGACCTCATCAATAAGAAGCCCCCGTCGCCAGCAACATCCTGGTCTTTCGTTGCCCACAAAATACATAGCCAATACAAAGCCAATACATTGCAATTACATTCAGATATCAATTAACCCCTTAAACATCTTATCGGATAATAACCGCAAAGGTAATTAAGGGGTTAAGCCACACTGGCCCGATACCCACCCTTCACCCATTCATTTGTACAGTGGCTTCATCATGCAAATATATATATATATATATATATATATATATATATATATACAGAGAGAGAGAGAGAGAGAGAGAGAGAGAGAGAGAGAGAGAGAGAGAGAGAGAGAGAGAGAGAGAGAGAGAGAGAGATACACGCACATGATGAACCAATATACTGTACAAATAAATGTAGAAGGGTTATCAAAAACATGCTGTACTCCAAATAACACTTCCCCATACAGACACACTACAATAAAATCAATTTCCTTTAATAATCCTATCTGATCTTACAATCAAAATCCTCAAATGCCAATCAAAAACCTCAAATGACAATCAAAACATTGCATTTACATTGTATATAGGATGCATACAATCTATGCACCATATACATTCTGCAAAGGAATGTTAACAATAACATTGAAAACAAAATACCAATACCTCCAAACAAGTATAATATTTAAACCAATCCAGTAAACATAAATCAATTAGCATTCATTAATGACATCCCTAAACAATTTACATTCCATCCCTAAGAATTAAACAATTAACTAATTCAAGCGTTGAACAGTACAATTTATCCTGTGAAAAAATATAAGTACCAACAAGAATACATTATAGAAAAGCAAGCCTCACCCTGACCTAAAGTACACCATACAATAGCATCAATTACATCTATCTAATTTTAAAATACATTATACACACATTTAAGCATAGCAGCATAGCCAAATTAATTTTAAACACAGCAAAGCAAGCTTTTAAAACAACATCATTTCTTACCCTGTATATATATATCGATCTAGACATACATACATACATACATACAGTGGCAAGAAATGATATACCAAAAATAAATCAATACATGTTAAAAAAGCTTTTAAAAAAATTAACAAGTTAAATAAAATACATTTCTTTAGTTCACTTACCATTACTTGACCCACTCACCGACTCCCGTTGAACAGCTTACTCTCGAACCAATCCACGCACAGGAACCCATAAAATAAAAAAACATAAAATAATAAACATTCAAATAAAAATCCAACACAATCCACGGGTCTTCTATTTGTAATCCATCTTCATCTGTATTCTTCTTTCTTCTATCTGCTGCTCTCTTCCGGGGTCTTCTTGTCTTCTACGGCCACGCCCTGGCCTTCTTCTTCTGTAGGAGGTCCTTCCTCCTCGGCGTCTTGCTTCAAAATGAGACGACATAGGCTTTAAAAGGCCTATGACATCACATTTTCATCATGGTTCCCACGGCCCTGATTGGGCCGTGAAAACCATGTGTTTTGGCCGAGAAAAAAAAAATGATGACGTCACTTAAAGGCAATGAAAGCACAGCCAATCAGAATGGCTTTGCTTCAATTGCCTTTAAGATGACGTCATTAAAAGAAACATGGCCATCCTCACATGGTAAGGTAGCCAATCAGAGCGTGGGAACTCCATCCCAACTCTGGCTCTAGTATACCATGTTGGGGGGGGGGTGTATGTATTGAATGTATAGGCCAGGTTTATTTTTTTTACATTCAGGGTTTGTTCCGTGGTTCTGCGTGAGACCTCTGGAGACCACCTGCGGTCTCCTCAGGTATCTCACGGGTATCAGGCTGGTGGTTCCATGGGTGACACCTGCGGGGATGAAGTGGTGGCTTCACATCTGTGGGGGCACCGCGGACCCGTAGTCTGTGGGGATGAAGCGGTGGGCCCACATCCGTGGACCCATAGGTGCGGGGATGAAGCGGTGGTCCCACATCCGTGGGGGTACCGCGGACCCGTAGTGAGCACTCATGAGTTCCCCAGACCCCTATGGGAACCACCAAATGCCCCGCAGATACCTGTGGGTCTGACCCGGGGCTCCCAGACATCCGCGGGCCTACCGTGGGGACCCAATTATGGCCCACGGTGACCCAAGGAGACCACCTGGGGGCCATGGCACTTGGCGGGACCCACCAACAGGCCTCCAGAACCTGTTTGAAATGAGCTGCTGGTACCCTGTAGGTCTATCAGGTGCCCCGCCAGCCCGCCGGGGACTCGCGTGGGGCTGTGTTATGAACCCTGTTTGTAAAAGGATAAATCATGTATTTATGGGGGGGGCACAGGGGGTGGGTAATGTATTTAATAAATAGAATGATACTTATTGTAGGGCTATGTATTGTTTTTATTGTGGGTACTGGGGGTGGGGGGGTATTTTCCCCCAACGGAATGTGGGTAGGCCTCCCTTGTGAGTAGTGGGTGAGGGTGGTTAGGCCTCACGGGGTTGGGGGTTTGTGTGGGAGGGTATGTAGGCATCCCGAGTGGTGGGTTAAACCCTTAATGACTGTAGCAGTTTATAATCGCTATGGTGATTAAGGGGCTAGGGGACATTACATTGGATGTTTTCATTCTTGTGTCTGTTTTGCAGCAGCGGAGGGGGCATGGGCAGGATGAAGAGGAGGATGGCCTTCATATATATATATTTATTTATTTATATTCATTCATTTATTTATTTAGATATAATTATTTATTTATTTCGTGTGGGGCTGCAGTGTGTGATTATTTTTTATTGTGGGTGGCGGGTGTGGGTGAAGGGGGTATTAGCCACAACGGTGGTTGTTTAGGGCTTGCGGGTGGGTAGCGGGAGGCCTTAACCCCTTCATGACCGTAGCGGTATTAACTGCTACGGTCGTGAAGGGGTTAAGTGCACCCACAACCCCCCCGCAAGCCCTAAACAAAGAACATGGGCCAAATACCCCCTTCACCCACCCCCGCTACCCACAATAAAGCTGGCACGGTGGGTTAACCCCTTCATTGCCTTAGCGGTTAGCCGCTAAGGTAATGAAGTGGGCTGTACATGCATTTTTCCTGCCTCGGATGCATGCCGGGGGCTTCCGGTGCTGGTATCGGCTCTGGAGACCCCCGGCATCAATCACAGACAGGAAAAAGGCGTGATTTTTTCTAAGTGTCGCCCTTGCCGATGCTTCTCCTCCCCCAACTTGCCAACTTTAGTTGGCGGGCTGGATTGACGAAAAACTCTCCATTCTGGAGTGCCGATCAGCAGCGAAAATATGATCGGGGCTACTTGAATTCAGCCGAGTCCAAAAGTGCCGATAAGTGGCTTATCGGCACCCGGCTGCCGATAAATTTTTATCGGCAACAAAACTTGCCGATAATTCCCACTTATTGGCGCTTACTGAATCGGGAGGGCAAATTTGCCGAAAAAATGTCGATAAACAGCTTATCGGCGCTTACTGCATGAGGCCCTTTGAGACTATATGAGGAAGAGGCCCACTGTTCTTTACAATGTTGCTTCAGTTCATTGAGGTTTGTGGGCATTTGTTTATGCACAGCTCTCTTAAGGTCCAGCCACAGCATTTCAATCGGGTTGAGGTCTGGACTTTGACTGGGCCACTGCAACACCTTGATTCTTTACTTTTTTAGTCATTCTGTTGTAGATTTGCTGATGTGCTTGGGATCATTGTCCTGTTGCATGACCCAATTTAAGCCAAGCTTTAGCTGTTGGACAGATGGCTTCACAGTTGACTCTAGAATACTTTGGTATACAGAGAAGTTCATGGTCGACTCAATGACTGCAAGGTTCCCAGGTCTTGTGGCTGCAAAAGAAGCCCAAATCATCACCCCTCCACCACCGTGCTTGACAGTTGGTATGAGGTGTTTGTGCTGATATGCTGTGTTTTGTTTTCGCAAATGTGGCACTGTGCATTATGGCCAAAGATCTCTACTTTGGTCTCGTCTGTCCAAAGGACATTGTTCCAGAATTCTTGCGGTTTGTTCAGATGCAACTTTGCAGACCTAAGCCGTGCTGCCATGTTCTTTTTAGAGAGAAGAGGCTTTCTCCTGGCAACCCTTCCAAGCAAACCATACTTGTTCAGTCTTTTTCTAATTGTACTGTCATGAACTTAACATTTAACATGCTAACTGAGGCCTGTAGAGTCTGAGATGTAACTCTTAGGTTTTTTGCAATTTCTCTGAGCATTGCACAGTCTGACCTTGGGGTGAATTTGCTAGGACATCCACTCCTGGGAAGATTGGCAACTGTCTTGAATGTTTTCCACTTTTGAATAATCTTACTCACTGGATGATGGACTTTAAATTGTTTGGAAATGGCCTTATAACCCTTCCCAGATTGATAGGCGGCAACAATTGCTTCTCTAAGATCCTTGCTGATGTCTTTCCTCCTTGGCATTGTGTTAACACACACCTGAATGCTCCAGACCAGCAAACTGCTAAAACTTTGGCTTTTATAGAGGTGGTCACACTTGCTGATGATCAATTAATCAAGGGCATTTGATTAGCAGCACCTGTCTGTTACTTAGCATCTTAATTCATATGGAAGCAGTGAGGGTGTACTTAGTTTTTCACACATAGCTTCTCCATTTTGGCTTTATTTTTGTTAAATAAATCATGACATGGTATAATATGCCATGTGTTGTTGTTCATCTGATGTTGTATTTACCTAATTTTTAGACTTGCTAAGGAACAGATGATTGTTATTATGTTCTGATATGTAAAACCATAGAACTCAACGAGGGTGTACTTTTTTTTCCCACACAACTATACATACATAGAGAGAGCGAGAGATAAGTAAAACTAAGTTCTACTTATCTACTGGATCGAAAGGACGCCATCGGGGGTAAACAGGAGGATCCATGCAGTATGCAGTCAAGAGACGTTTACACAGACAGCGCCAGTTTTCACAAGCTGCAGGACGGTGGTCAATTATGAGTAGAAGCTACTCCACAGCGGCTGAACCGGAGACACAGGGTTTCAGTATATTACAAATCAGTCCCGTATATGTCTCCTCCTGCATTCCCAATGAATACTCTATATGAACTATACTGCAAGAGTTACCTTCCAGGAGTTAAGCATTGGCATCTTAAGAGTGATGCATTTAAAGTGATCATTTTAAGTGACAATATTAGTTAGACTATAGTTATATATTCACTTTCTTCATGCAAGACCAATAACCTCAGCAGATGTGACATGGATCTAATTGCATTCTCTTCACAGGTATGTCCCTGATATGCAAGTCCTGTTTAGAAAGAATTACTCCCCTGGCTTGTACTATTGCTCTCTTGGTATGTCCCTGATATGCAAGTCCTGTTTAGAAAGAATTACTCTCCTGGCTTGTACTATTGCTCTCTTGGTATGTCCCTGATATGCAAGTCCTGTTTAGAAAGAATTACTCTCCTGGCTTGTACTATTGCTCTCTTGGTATGTCCCTGATATGCAAGTCCTGTTTAGAAAGAATTACTCTCCTGGCTTGTACTATTGCTCTCTTGGTATGTTTGTATATCAAAAGGTGGAATATTATTTTTCCCCCTCTTAACTGTTTGCTGTTAATTGACCAACTGGAACAAGCTGATTTATTGGGGTGGGGGGAGGGTCATGTGACTGCTTCAGATGTATAAAACACATATCCCCCTTGCATTGGCAAGGTAGCATAGGCATCTTAATAGTGATGCATTTAAAGTGATCATTTTAAGTGACAATAATAGTTAGACTATAGTTTGACTAGAGGTGACTGGGGACTGCATTCCTTCTGCAAACTCTTTTACTCAAGGCAACAAACGGTAAGCTTATATGACCACACTTTGATCCCAAGCTTGTTAACCTGCATATTTAACCCCACACCCCTTTACAACTTATTTCACAGCAGCCTTTCCCAAAACTGACTGCACAAAAATACCTCCCACACCAACTCAGCCCACTGAAACCCAGAACTGACTCTAGCAGTGCAATGCAGCAAAACATTTGACAAGGAACAGGCACACCCCTGCTGTTTAGTCTGCACACACTCACAACAGCTCCATGCAGCCTCTGGCATCATGAACCTGCTATGTATCTTAACTTTTTTCTTTCTCCTGGCCTCATGGAGATGTTACTCCCTCTATCCACTACAAACTCCCCCCTCCTTGCCCACACCCAACATCACCATACACCCTGGACTACTCAAAAGCCTTTCACTATCTACGGAATGTTGGTGGAGAACTCTAAAAACCAGCACACCAACCACTGCTCACTCTAATGGCAAACACCACAAATTTACAACTTGCAAACAACTATCCAAATTTCTGCTCATACTATTACACTCTTTAGCAGGTGACATTGAACCTAACCCAGATCCTTCCATTTCAAATCTGTCCCATGCCCCTGAGAATTCCACCTTTAAATTCCAAAAAGGGCTATCTGTCGCCCATATAAATATTCGGAGCCTGCTGCCCAAACTGGACGAACTAAGGGCATGGTGCCTTATGCATAAACCCAAAGCCATCGTTCTTACAGAAACATGGCTAACCCATAAAAACCCTGATACAAATATTGCCATTCAGGGATACTCCATTTTTAGGAGAGATAGGTCAAAGAGAAGAGGAGGGGTGTTATTTTATATTGCAGACATATTACAATTTACACTGTTAAATTGCCCCCCAAGCCCACGCTCTTTTGAAATTCTAGTTGGCAAAATCTGCCTCCCCTTTTCTAAGCCCATCTTGCTCGCTGGCATCTACCGCCCCCCTAAAGCCCCTCTACAATCCCTGGCTGATATCACTCAGTTTCTTGGCTCCATTTCCTCTCTGAACGAGAAGAGTGAGCTGCTAGTTCTAGGGGATTTCAACTTCAACTGGCTTGACCCTAAAAACCATAAAATCCAGACACAACTCAAGTCACTTAACCTATCACAACTCATTTCCCAACCCACACGGACAAACCTGAAATCGCATAACCATTCCTTGCTAGACTGGATTCTCTCCTCAAACCCCAGCAGAATCCAATCCTCTGGCATCCTTCCGGACATTTTCAGTGACCATGCAATAGTGTACTGTGTAAGGAAAATTAAAACGCCCCATTCAAGCCCTAAAGTTCTCCTCACTAGAACATTTAAAAACTTTAACCCACAACAGTTTCTGGATAACCTTACCAACTGCCCATGGCACAGAATCGATTTAATTCCCGACCCTGATTTTGCGCTCGACTATTTCCAATCCGAGTTCTTAAAACTCTGCGATACCCATGCTCCCTACGCAAAATAAGGGTACGGGGGCCGATCTTCCATGGGTTACAACTGACCTTATTGCGCTCTACCATCTCAGGGATACCTTGTGGAAAAGCTACAAAGTAACTGGCACTACCAAGGATCTCAATCACTACAGATGCATGAGGAACATGTGCACAAGGCAAACAAGGCACGCAAAAGCACAATTTTACTCTGACAATCTCCACCAAAATACATCAAACCCAGCTAACTTCTGGAAGGTTATCAACAATATATTCCAGCCTCCTAACCATCAACAACCAAGTAATATCACTAAGGGGGATATTACTCTGACAAACCCCACTGACATTGCAAATGCATTCAATGATTACTTTGTGGGGTGTGCCATTAACTTATTAGTGAAACGCAGCCCAAACCACAAACCTAAATCTCATCCTGGGAGTGCCCACATAGCCCCACCCCCTCCCAACACTGCCCACAATTTTCAATTTGGCCCAGTATCTGAAGAGGAGATTACACAAGCGCTCCTCAAACTAAAACTAAGCAGCCAATGCGGACCTGATTTACTACAATCTAGGTTCCTACGACTTGGTGCCCCAGCCATTGCCAACCAATTGCTTCCATAGTCAACTCTATCCTGTCTGCAGGCCATATCCCTAAGACCTGGAAAACTGCCAGAGTTGTCCCAATCTTCAAAAGTGGGGACAAAAACACTGTCTCAAACTACAGACCAATCTCACTTCTCCCAATTCTATCCAAAGTCATGGAAAAATGTGTCCACTCCCAATTAAGCGATTACTATACCAAGACAAATTTCCCTAGCCAATTCCAATCTGGCTTTCATCCCAAACACTCTACCGTAACTACCCTGCTAAAAGTTTGCAATGAAATCCAGGGTGGAATGGAACGGGGACAACTCACTGGTGCAGTATTCCTAGATTTTGCAAAGGCTTTTGATACAGTTGATCCTGCTATCCTGCTTAACAAACTCCAGAGCTCTGGAATAGGGAAGCATGCTTTAAACTGGTTTCAGTCCTACCTATCAGGAAGATCCCAACATGTGTCCATCTCAGGCTCTAACTCCAACCCCCTGGATATCACCTGTGGTATCCCGCAAGGCTCTGTTCTGGGGCCCCTACTCTTCTCAGTGTTCATTAATGATCTTCCCACAGCTTGTAAGGAAGCCTCAATACACATGTATGCAGATGACACAATCCTATATGCACACAGCCATAGCCTCTCTGACCTTCAACACATACTTCAGTCTGACTTTTTGAGACTCGAAAACTGGATTTCCCAAAACAAACTGTTTTTAAACACGCACAAGACTGTAACAATGGTATTTGGGACCAAGACTACATTTTTAAAGCTTCCAGCGACTGAGCTCCAGATTAGAACCAACGCTAACACCACCCTAACCCCTGTCACTAGTTTTAAATACCTGGGCTTATGGTTTGACTCCCACTTAACATTCGGAATGCACATTGATACCCTGACAACCAAGACCTACACTACCGACACACTTTATTGAAGTGTGGTCGGTACCGCAAGCCGGGAAATCTCCCGGCTTGCTAGTGGCCGCCCCTCGGCGTGCCGCGCGTCATAGACGCGCGGTCACGCGTCATCGGGAGCGTGCGCCCCCTGCACGCGTGTCCAGGGGCTCCCCGAGGGAGCCCTGGTGTCCCGCGATCGCGGGACAGCGGCAGGGGGTTCCGGGGGACCCGGCGGACCCGGCAGCGGTAGGGAGAGCGCCCCGATCGGAGGGCGCTCTTCCGCTGCTTCGGCGTGCGCCCGTCACACTCGGGCGCGCGCCAGGCTACTGCTGCGGCACAGAACGGGCAAATGCTCGAATAAACTGTGCCGCAGCAGTATGCCAAACTAGGGGTACTTTACAGGAACAAATCCTCCCTAAGTCTCCTGGTCAGAAAGCGTATCGCACAGCAGATGCTAATGCCAATTATTGACTTTGGAGACATAGTATATGGCACGGCACCTCAAACCCACCTTGGCAAACTTGACACCCTCTACAATTCAATTTGTCGTTTTGTTCTCCAATGCAACTACAACACACATCACTGTGAAATGCTCAAAGAACTAGATTGGTCATCACTCGAGTCTAGGCGCAAAGTTCACCTTTCCTGTCTTGCCTTTAAATTCTTTATGGGCAAGCTACCCAGCTATCTGAACAAGTTCCTCACCCCTACCATATGCAGCACTTATCACCTGAGATCAGACTCCAAAAGACTGTTCATGGTCCCAAGGCTCAACAAAGTATCCGGCCGTTCCTCCTTCTCTTACCGTGCACCCCAAAACTGGAACAACCTACCAGAGACTCTCACATCCACCACCAGTTTAAGTTCTTTCAAATCTAAGGCTGTCTCATATTTTAATCTGGTCTGTAACTGTTTCATTCGCCCATAATATATATTTTCTTTAACTGTGCATGCAATGTCTTATATATAATGTATACCCTGTTCATTTATGTATCTGTACTTGTAACCATGTATTATTTGTCTTAACTCTGTGCCCAGGACATACTTGAAAACGAGAGGTAACTCTCAATGTATTACTTCCTGGTAAAATATTTTATAAATAAATAAATAAATAACCTGATTTTCTAGGCTCCGTAATCATACTATATCATTGCTTGCTCTTTATCTTGCTATTTACCTTAATTGGTTGCTTTAAATCCTTGAACTTAAATTCGGTTATTTTTTGCATATATATATATATATACATACACACACACACACACACAAACACACACACACGAAGGGATATCTACAGTAGCGGCAGCTTTTATTTGAAGTAATGCCGCCGGCCGGATTCGTGTGCGAAGCGTGGTGACGCGGCACGTTGCGGCGCACTGTGACGTCACAGTCACGTGCGCGCTCGGCTTGCCCGGCTTCCCCGGCTTCCCCGACACCCCTGGTAAGCGGGGGTGCGGGGAAGCAGAGGGGCAGAGCAGGAGCTGGGTTCGGGGTCGGGAAGGGGGGGTAAATTGCACGCGAAGTGGAGGGGGGTGCGTGGGGGAAACGCGGTGGCGCGCGGTTTTGACTGGCGGCAGCCGGAGTAGATCCCGGCATGCCGCCGGCATTACTTCAAATAAAAGCTGCCGCTACTGTACATACAGTATAGAGAATGTGCCAAAGTATACAGTGAAAGTTAACACTGCAATAAATTAACTCTTAAAAGCTTAACTTTGTCAAGGGAGTCATACTCTTTACATTAATTAGTATATACTATAATCTGTGATCATTTCTCCAGATCGTCCATGCTACATGGAAGTGTAATAGCTGGCTAGCAGCTCCTCCTGAGTGCGCATTTCATCACATTTACCATTATTACTTGTTTGGGAATAGCATTTTTGTTTCTCATCAATAAGCGTATTGCCGCTTGCTTCCTTTGTAGAGCATTCAAAATAAGGGCTTCAAGAGGCAGTTCCGATTGATTTTGTATTCCTTGTTGAATTGATTGACTGTTGTTTTGGGGTTACTTTTCTTGTGACCTAATCCTGAATCTTGGCTTTTGCTTTATGCTTAATTTCAACACCAGGAGGATCCTTTAATAGCACCGAAACGTCGAGCCGATTTTACATGCCCAACATATTTATTTATAATCATCCCTTTTACCTTTTTACCTTATTCTGAATTCAGTACACTCTCTCCTGGGGCTTATTTATTTTGGTACAGGCTATATTTTTTCGTTTCTTTACCCTACAAATGGGCATGCTATCTCCATGTTCCTCAATTTATATTTGCACACACACCCACTTACACACACACACTCCCACTTACACACACACACACTTAAATACACAACACAAACTCCAGTTACATTTACAGGGCAATTTTAATGAGGAAGATTATATGACACTTTCTCATTTTCAGAGGGGGCATTGCTTTGCATGTCGCTCTGGCACTGACTGGGAATAAATCTGCAAAGGTTTCCAATTCCCTGAGTAAACTCTGACCTCCTGTACAGACCTATTCAGGTGTGAAGCACTTAGAATGTGTCTTCACCCCACCCCTCCCCCCCAAGAGCGTGTGTGCCGACCGAAGAAGGCAGAGAGGATAGCAGTGACCTGCTGCTGCTTAGCTTGGGGGAAGGCGCCTCATTCAGCTCCTGCAGTAGTTGAAAGGGCGTTGGGGGGGGGCACCTTGACCAATCAGGGGGTGGGAATACCTTGGCCAAATGGGGTGGGTATACCTCGACCAATCAGGGAGTGGGGATTTGAACTTTAGGTGGGAGGATTAGAATTGCAGGGGAATAGGCTTTAAGAACCGCGTCTTGATTAGGCGGCCATGACGGCTCGCCTGCAGCCAAAATGCACTTGCAACGGGTGAGTGGGCAAGTGCATTTGTCAAGCCCTGCAAATGTAACACATGAGGGTCTTTTTATCAGTCTTCCAGCTGCAAAACTTGGACAAAAATCTGCACAAAATTTATCAAAGAAAAAGAATCCTGTTGAAATCAATGGCATTTTTTTTCTTTCGTAAATCAGGTGCCATATTTTTTGCTTTATTTCTGCCCTGCTAATACATGCCAAAGCTGCTGTAAACCCCCATTTAAGTAAATGGTGCTGGTTGAATTAACCCCATAGTTTTTTAGCCACGAGACTTAAAAAAAACAACCCTCAAGATTATGCTGCAGTGCATTTCCATGTACTTGTTTGGTAGCTTTGTCATAGCATCCCTTTAGAAAAAAAAAATTGTAACAATTAATTTTATAATAGTTTCATCAGCAGGGTAAGGTGTCACCTTGAAGGTATATGAAGGTTATCAGAGTGAGTGAGCCTACAAACATTTCATTTTACACTGCCAAGAAAATGCAATCCTTTTTTGAAATATTTCAAGCCTACTCTTTAATACCTTGTATTAGATTCACTTTATTACCCACAGGGATGTCATTTCTATTGACATTTCATAGTTAAATTGAGCCTACCCACAAGGATACACATTAACTGACTGGCGAAATGCCACTAATGTAGTATTTCAGCCAGTATAAAATATCACTTTAGCCAGATTATGAAATTGAATGTTGATTTTTCTTTTACTGGTTAGGAAGAAAATTTTGGTGCAATAAATTGGCATAATGTTGCATTGTCATTGTTTAAATGTGAAGTGACAAATGGCAATTGATGCAAATTATCTCTATAGGTTTGGATAGCGTATTGTAACGAAATTGTTCATTGTAAATGATATTATCTAATCTGAATTGCACTTTAGTGAAAAATCTATTTTTAAGGTCTTTATAAGCAGCTGTTTCAATTTATTGGCTTCAATTACTCCACTTTACAATATATAGCAAACCACTACATGCAATACACTGTGATAAGCCAGATATACACACCTAACAATTATCTAGTATAAAGGAAGTATCAAGACATTTTTAGAGCAAAATTGACATAAAATAAATTCATTTTAATTTTGCATTTTTTCCTTCTATGTACAGATATGACCAGACTTACGGTTTTCGGTACCGTTATAAGGTGCAAGAGTACAGCCGCGGCAAAACATGTTGTTCACCTTAACTCGCCCGTGGGCCAGTTATGATAAGCTAGAATAATTATTTGGGGGGTTTATTTATGTAATTGCAATACAGTATGTGTCCGGAAGATGGCACACTGAATAGCTTTGCCCGTCCCCGCGTTGGATCTGACAAACATTTCACATGTTTCTATACAATATACAATGTCACTATAAATGTCTAGGAACGCTTTTATTAAGATGGCAGCCAGAGGACTGGGCCGCCCCACAGAGCCCGCAAGGATCCCACATTCATGAACTGGAAGTTCCCACGGAAGTACTGGCACACGATGGACAACATCTGAATGGTACTTTTCCCTACCAGAGTAAGTGTGTGAATACAGTACCTACAGTACAGTGCTAATAATTGCATTGCATGTTATGATATATACTGTTTTGTTTAAACTCTGTTATTACTTTTTTTTGTTGAGGGATACTGGCCAAGCGAATATGCTACTCTTGCTGCAGTTTAGCAAAAGGAGCAGGGATGGCCTCCTTGGCACCAATGGGGAAAAAGATCCCCCACGGTGTTAGAGGAGGGGGAAGGCAATTATTATAGGCCGGATGAGACTGGCGGATTCTCTACACTGACCCCGTGTGTATCGTTGTCTGTGTGTTGTACTGTATGCAGTGTTTACAGATGCAGAATGTGTATTGAATGACTTGTTTTCTTTAAAAACTTCAGCCAGAATTTTGTATCCTACTGTACTCCTCCAGCATGAGTCCCCATTCACCACCCAGATGATGCCCTATCCTGACCCCTCCTCCAGATCCGACAAAAGGAAGAGGTCCCCGCCCTCTCCAGGATGTCCAGCCCCAGCCAAGAAGAGGGCTGTTCAATAAAAGTTTTTATTTAATTTGATAAAATTCTAATCTTTAAACAGTTATAATGAATTCCACCTTTGTTACTGCACCGACACACTTTATTCGAGCAAATACCCGGTATGTACCTGGCAGATACCTGGAATGCGCCACTCCTAACCTCTGACAAGCCCCGTTGCATTTGCCTTCCCAGCCTGGGTTCATGCCTGGCTGATGGGCGGCTGATCTGTTAAATGATAATGATTAGGATTTAATAGGCTGCAATGCTTCGCGTGTCTACCAGATGGCATAAATTCATGAATTGTAATGCAGTTTATATATATAAACTGTGCAGTATTGCAGCCAGCGGGAATAAAATGCTTCAATCCCTGCTTGGAAAATAACTCAATGTACTCGGGCAGAAAACAGTCACAAACCTCAATACACCCGGGTATACCCGAATTCGTGGCACTAGCCAAGCTCGAATAAAGTGTGTCGCCAGTGTATATGTTTTTGGAACAAAACCATGATGTAGGGCTTTTTTAAAGTGTAAGGGGCATTGGAATAATTTAAATGGGGTGAAGAAGTGTCTTAGCAGTAAGAGCACTAAAGCCTTGTGAATTTTGTTTTCAAATCTGTGCCTGCTTATTGCATATGGCAGATTATGCTGAATATCTTTGTCCATGCGACCCAAAACTTCACATGTGTTTCTATGCAAGTTACAGTTTTAACAATTTCACTACAAATGTTTAGTTTGAGACATAGCTTTGCTTTATTCAATCTGACCTAAACTGTAGCAAAAAAAATAATAAAATATAGGTACATACTTCAATTAAAAGAAACTAAACTAGCGTTTTTCTCAGACCGTTTTTAACATCGTAGGGGAATGCAACGCGTTATCCTTGTCTAAACCACCTTATAGTTATGTGTCACTGATATATTTTGCCATTCAGGAAAATTCTGATAAGAGGGGTAACCCACTCTGAAATCTATCAGTATATCAGTGGCTAGTACCACTTCAACAACAACAACAAAAAGAATGGAAGAATTGTATTCCACACAAATTAATCATCAGTGAGTGATTTACTCGAATACCGCTCAGCCATTTCCAAAGGAGACAGCAATGTAATAGACCTTTTGTATCCTCTCCGACCTATCTGCCCCCATCCGAGTGCATGCAGCCCCAATGGTCTGACAAACTATGAAAACGGGATGAACAACTACTCCTGCAACTACAAGCAGCACACCCATTTCAACTACTACAATGGGTTGAACCGGAAATAGTAAGTGTGGTCATATCTGCATCAAGGTGTTTTCTCCAGTTTGTCAGCCTGCAATTTGCCAGGGGTCCATAAGAGGAGTTAGGGAGGGGTTACGGGAAATGTATATTTTAATAGAATGCAATTCTACGTCACTGTGCCGCACTATTTACAATGAACGTGTCAAATCTGCCAACTCTTATATGGCATAAACTTCTAGAGATGAGTGAGTTATTTGAAGAGATTTCCATTTGCTGCAAATTTGCAAGTTCCTGTCAGCTTCGGATATTCGCGACTCAGTGTCAAAAATTCACATTGCCATTTTTTCCTATCACTGGACATTCATAATCAAATTCGAAATCAAATTTTTTAACATTTGTTTAGGGAGGAGAATAAATAGGGGTGCAGCCTCAGGTCTGAATCATTGCGTTCTTGAAGAGGAACCGGAAAGTAGATAAAAAAAATATATATGGTGCAATTTTGTATAGTACAGTGATGAAATATTAAGGCAGCTCTCACGAAATGCACACTCACAGAGTAAAGATAGAAATCAGGCATCGAATCCCATAACGGATTTTAAAGTGTTTTCTTTAGCCCGATGATGATGTACTTATGTGATGTAGCAGAGGAGATGCAAAATATATCGTAGATCCCAAGCAAAGAAAGATCACCAGGAAGGTGCAGATGGTAGCAACAATGTATTCACATCAGGTAAGTAACAACCAAATGTACACTCACATGGTAAACGATTTCAAAAGGCATAAAAGAACAGCAAGGTGGTGTCACAGAGGTACGGTAAATCTCACGGTCAGCTGGTCTCACCAGCACTCGTGCCAGGGAACTGGTGTGCTGTCAGCTTCCTTGGATGCTTGAATATCCCCGCCTCTCATCTCGTTACTCACGTGGTGACGTTGCTCCCTCCAAATAATGGCGCTTGCGGTGACTACGCATTTCGCTGCGTGCTTTGTCAGGAGTTACAGCGGCCATGTTTATATTCTCCCGCATCACGGCCCACACAATTGGGAGATTTAAACAAATCAGAGGGATACCAGCACCCCATAATGGAGCCTGTAACTCAGAAAGCAGGGGTCCCAAGACCTGAAATCAATGCGATTCAGCTCCGGAGACCCCATGATACAATAATATTTTATTAAAATAAAATAAAAGCTCTGTGATCACCTGTTAGGGGCGCACAGGTAGAGTGACTGATTCAGACAGGTGGAACCCAGTAGGATTCACACAGCGTGAGTCCCATTCAAACACAGGGACCCCCACTGTGTTACTCAATGGGTTAGTAGTCTGGCCACTGGAATCGCACAGCATGGGACAGGTTTAAGCACAGAATTCTCAAGGCAAACGGTCGACAACCGGCAGTTGCAGCTGTACTTTACAGTAACAGTAGATACTGTGATGGCAGATACAATAGATGTGTAGGGATGTGATATATGCTTCCTTGTTGCAGTACATTCCCAAGTGTGGTGGTGGAGGTTCCGCGGTGGTCCGACAGCATAGGGCACCGCCATGTTGTTGCGCAATAGCGGAGAGTAAGGTCAGAGCAGAGAAAGGTCGCGCATGTGTGATGGAAGCGCGCGAAAGGCTGGCCAATAAGCATGAGGCTCAGCCAGAACTACAAGACCCAGGAGCTCTAGCGAAGCCACCTGACGCTAGGGAGCCAATGGGAGGGCTGGATTCGTGGGAGGCAGGAAAGGGAAGCGTGGGGGAGAGACCACGCTAGCCAGAGGGCACCGGAGGAGCAAGGGAAGAGGTAGTATGGGTGCAGGGTTAGATCTTCCCTGCAGGCCCTAAGAGTTTCCCTCACTCACAGCATATTGTATTGCTGCAGGGACGCCCTGTAGTGATAGCATACCACCCTTTACTGTACAACAGATAGGGACAAAGTGTGCGGAGTTGCGGTTGCTGCTAGTCATCTGGGACCAGACAGCTGGACACTGTGACATCAGAAAGCAAAGCGTTGGATCGACGGATGCTTTTTGAAGCTGTTACCGGTCACCGCAGTGACCAGAAGGTATTTACAACAAGTGCACCAACACCGGTCAACAGGCGCTGATCCCGCCTTAGGGAACACTCTTTGGGGACACTAAGAGGCGTGGCCAAAGGACTGAGCCTACATAAATACACAATATATGGAAACGGTGTGGGGCACGCGGTGACGCGATAGAGACATTACTCCTTAGGAGAGTGGCCAAGCCACTAGTGTTTTAAGGGTAGTATAGGCAGTGAATGTGTTGTTGCTATGATAGAGTTATAAGGTTCCTTAATGCATTGCAGTAAACAGTTTCATTCCTATGTGTGTTGCTATGGTTCTTGCCCAGGGGAATCTTACATGATGGGGATCCTGGGTAAATGGAGGCACTGCCATTAAATAAGTGTTACCCCAGGCTCCCAGTTAGCGGAGGCTCAGATCTCCTGGAGCCCACAGGTGTGTGCAGTACCCGTAGTCACTCTAGAGCATATGAAAGAGGGCTACAGATGTATTTAAGAAAAGGTTAGATATATTTTTGCAAGCAGTAAGTATACAGGGATAAGTTTGACCATATGTCTGCTTGGATCAATGTTCTTCCTTATTACAATTACTGGAGACAGAAAGGAGTTTATTTTTTCTCACCCACAGACATAAATGTTAAATGTGTCACTGGGGTTTTTAGTATGTTTGCCAGTTAGAATTTAACAATGTTTAAGCGTAATGGACAGATGTCTTTTTGTAACCTAATCTACTATTTTACTTCCTATGGATTTTTTCCTCCTTATTTTTGGTGCAAGACTAAAGTCAGTTAATTACAGTTTTTAAAAAGATAAAAGAACAATCCCGTGAACTTAATATACTGTACCCAATAAGTCCCTTTTTGTTTGTTTACTGATACAATATTTAACTTGGAAAGGTACATTGAAACACAAGTCCCATTTTGAACTGTTTCCCTGTATTCATATGTATTTGGTTGATAAATCAATTTATTTGTCATAAGGAACATTGCTAGAGGTGCATTGCATGTTTCAACACAAATGGTGTTACTTTATATGGTAGTACATGAGTGGGAGGAGACCTGCAGAGAGAATAAAGTGAGGAACTATCCCGAGGAGCCTGGCGAGAGATACAGCATGGTGGCAGAGTCTCACGTACCGCAGGTAGCAGGTATGAGCAAGCGGAGAGTACATGGTCAAGGGGCCCTGTGTAAACTGTGTGTCCTGAAGCTGAGTACTGTAGATCAAGCGGAAACATACTGTATCCAAGGGATCAGCACTTTAGTATTATTTTCATTATACAAATGTATCACCATTCTTTGAAAAGTATCAAGCCTGCACCTATGGTCCCACCTAAATTTCACACAGTCGGCAACACTGTGCCGGCATCAATAGTGGCCCATTAGTTCGTATCTGGGCCACTGGGACTGAGTAAGAGATATTTAGGGACAATTGCGCATCGGGTACACTTTTTAACCTCTCTATTCGCTTGTCATATGTATTGTGTGAGGTCCTTTGATTTTGATGGCTCTTTATGTGATTTCTATGTTTCTCACATATAAAAAGTATTGTAATCCAAAAGATATGTCTCTCTTTTTCTGCGTTGCCTGTCCCATGTCTGGTCCCTTGCCAGGTAAATAGACTATCGTATAAACAAGGGAGGTGGACCCAGGCCCCCGCCCTAGTATCCACACATTAATACATCCTGGGAAATAATGAGGGGTTATAGTTCATAGGAACTACTTTTGCAGCATACAGATGTAAGACTTACTGTTCTCAGTGCCACAATTTTGATTGAAGAGTCCAGCAATCAGCAAGAGTGTAACAGCTTAGAATAGGCACATGAAATAAAGATCAAACTGTCTCTCTTCCTCTTTTCATTCCTCCTGCTGAATTGGGCAGCAGGAGGAGGAGTGAAAAGAGGAAGAGAGATGGTTTGATCTTTAATTCATGTGCCTATTCTAAACTGATACTCTCTTGCTGATTGCTGGACTTTGCATTCTGAGCATATTCTCTAACAGTTATACTAGATTTTTGCTACACTTATATTGGGGTATTTTGCTGGTTGTGGATACAGGGTGCAGGGAAGTACTTTATGGTCCATTTGACCTGAGGGAACGGGCCTGAGGAAGAGGATCTCTCCCCGAAACGTTGCCCCCTACTACCCTCCTACCTCCTTTTCCCATTGTGTTTAACCCCCCCATATTGTTTTTTGTGCATTCCCTGTCCCTGTTCTCCCTACTTTTTTTAGGGTTCACTGACATGTGTTTTCCGCTTATGTGACATAGCTCCAAGTTTGTTATTGTCAGGTACTCACATTAAATATTTTCAATTTGGCATTTACCTTGGTTTACGTTTTTCATATTTTGAGAGTGCTGGAACATTGTTTTTGCTTCTGTCATTGTTATAGGGGAACAGGTAACCTGGGAGATCGCACGCCTAAGAATTTACCCGTGGTTGGACACTACAGGAGAATATAAGTGAGTGATACTTATGGGTCGCCGTACCCTTTATTTCTCCTTATTATGGGACTCTTGTCTGTACTATTCATATATGGTGCCGCTGGCATTAGGTACTAATCCCCTAACCCTATTAGGGCTACGCAATAATACATGTTTATATGGAAGGAGTTCATACCAACTGCAGTTCTTTATTACAAAACAGGACTTGTTTTTTCTGATGCGCTGGCTTTCTATATACTATTGTTATAGGGGAAGCGTGGGTCCCTCTTGTTCCTATTGTACCCTACACTCAAACACCATTTACATTCTTGAGTGCTGTCTATCATTTGTCTTTGTTCACAATTTTGATTGTTCTGGTGCGGCTGCACTGTGGCCATAGTCATCGCGGCTACAGCTTCTGATGCTGCTTTGACATAATGCATTCTTTAAGATAGACTTTGGCATTATAATATAAAGCAGCAATCCCTCTTATTTTTGTGGCCTTCAACCTGTTGCACTACTCCTAGAGGACAGGGCTATCACTCACCGTCCTGTCCCTTGATCAGGTGAAGGCATTTGACAGGGTAGATCCCGATATCTCACACAGACCATGAGAGCATTCGGCTTTGTCCCACAATTTTTGAGGCCTTCTCCAGTTCCTGTATGTCTCTGCAAAGTGTTTGATAAAGAATACTTGATTACTGATGACACCTTTGGCATTTGATCAGGGAGTACATAAAGGGTGCCCTTTGTCTGGACAACTTAATGAGCTAGCCATCGAGCCCTTCATCTGCATTCTAAGAAAGAAGCTCACTAAGAAAGAAGCTGGTGTTAAGAGGGCCCAACTTGAGTGTATTCCTGTCAGCAAGATCCAAAGGAACTTGCTGGACGTCCTCTTGGTGAGAAAGTATTGAATCTCTGCAGGTGTTGCATGCCTCAGGGAGAGGGCAGACAGGGAGTTGTGTGTATCCGCACATAGCTACACAGTTTCAGCCACCAATACCTGCAGAAATACCTTTTTCCTGGCTGTGACAGGGTGAATGAACGTCACCAGCCATATACCTGTCAAACCTATGTTTAGGCTTGCAGTGCAGCAGTGACGAGGTTAAGTTTCAGTTGAGAAGGGCTGCTTAATTAGTCTGACCCCAGCTGCATAATCATGGTGTTTTAAAACCCCCAGGCTGTACACACATGCAAGCTAGCTGGTCAGGAGACAGGACTGAAATACTGAAGAGATTACTGCTATAAGGTCTGTTTTTCAAAGTACATGTGTGATCAACTATAAAGAAAAAATAAAAGTGGCGCTAGTCCTATTAATGAGGTGCAATAAATAAAGTCCCGCAGCTGGTGTCCCAGGAGGTAATTCAAACTCCTCCTTATATAAGATTAAGATAAGATTAGATTAACCTAATATCCAGACGCGAAAGTTTCTGGATATATACCCTCAAAACCCTGACCCCAAGAGGTCTCAATATAGAGTTTGATCTGGATTCATTTCTAAAAGATGGCTAGATCAATTCTGTATTGTAAGGGTATCTGCCAGTAAATCCTCCATTTCAAACTCTTTTCCTCTGGGTTCTCTAACAGATCAAATAGTGGGTAGTTTTCCATGTAGTATTAGGTCAAGTAACCACCCCAGAATATTCATTGCATTTTAAAGTGCATGCACATTAACTGTTTGTCTTTTGCTGTACTAGTTATGTGTAAATTGCAGTTTTTATTATCTTTTATTATGTGTAATTTATGTAATAAGGATGTTATTGAGCTTGAATTGATTGTATGTGCAAGGTAATGAGCAGGGGTTCCCAGTTAGGTAATTATCCAATGGGAGCTCTGCGGACATTACTCAATGTGTTTAAATAGCACCTATGGCCACCAATACTCCATTACCCCTGAAGAAGTGACGTCAGCAGTCACGAAACGCGCGTAGGGTGGAGTTTCTGTAGCTGTGATACGACGTGCACGTATGTGGGGAGGAGAACGGGTGCTTTGGCAGTGACGTCATCAGAGGGAGACGAGGCGCTCCGAGTCGCGGTCACGAAGCGGGGATTCAAGCCAAGGCTCACCTCCATCTGCAGCATCCCGACACCCTCTCACGCAAGCGGACGGCACGTTGTATCCTGTGCATAGGGACTATAGACATGTGAGTGCATTGTTGTATAGCCCTGTAGTTTTTATTAAATTGTTACGGTATCATACCATTGGCCTCTATATTTCCTTACTTTCCGGTGTTGTGCTGGTAAGAGGCTTATATCTGAGCGGAGGGGGCATCTCGCCTGGCAACTGAGCTGAGATCAGACAACAGGGAAAGAAGTCAAAGATACCTTTTGAGGCCCTTTTAAATCTATTTTTAAGTAAGTAGCTGGCAACGGTGGGGGAGTTGATGTTTGACCAGAAGTACTGCGCAATGGTTGTTTTGTTTTCTATACCATCACAGATCTGATTCAGCTACCTCTAAGGACCTCGAGCGTGATTGGATTTCGGATTTAATATCCTTATCATCAAGGACATTTGGACTTCATTTCTGTCAGGTTATATACCAGATAGTGCGCCAAGGACTTATTTGTTTATTGTTTGTTTTGTTTCTTGTTTATATAAGATTGGTAGAAAATAAAGTTGTCCTCCAGCGCGTGGTCTTATTGCTCTTTTCTTCCTTATGTAGAATAAAGACAACAACAAAAAACACCACACACAAGTGGTATAATAGGCGTCGACACTCAGTATCTTAATCTATAGAGAAGTAGAGAACTTGACACTTGCCTGTGTATTTGTTCCCGTAGTGCATACTCCTCTATTTTCCTTCTGCTGTTACCTTAAAAAGTGGAGAGAGGCATAGCATAATACTGTTTATTACAAAAATAAGGGAGGTGAGATAAAAATACACTTACAAACGACCAATCACATGGATTGTGGTGGTTTCTATTGCTGCAAGTGTCCTTTAAAAACTTCCTTGCTGGAGCTGCTTTTCAGTCACTTTTTCTCAACTCCTGACTTGTCTGTCTGGATCCACGGGGATGGGAGGCTTCCTCAGATTCGTGCACAGTCTGTTGTGCCTCTCCGTGTGCAGAGCTCCCTGCTGTTTGTCAGTGTTGGTTAGCTGATCCACAGACTCCACAGGTATGGTGGCTCCAAAAGACCAAAAAGGGGATGTCCACATCAAACTAGTTTCACCTGGTTTGGCTTCATCAGGGGTGTGATGAACTGTCTGTGTCCTGCATGCTGAAGAGAAGCTGCCTTGTTTTCTATGCTGAAGAGAAACTATTTTGTTTTTGTCTGCTGAAGAGAAGCTATTTTGTTTTTGTATGCTGAAGAGAAGCTATTTTGTTTTGTGTGCTGTATGTTTTTAAGGCTCAATAAAGAAGCCTTATCAAGAGAACCCGCGTGGGATGTTGCATGTACCCTGCAACACTGGCCAATCAGTAAAACCAGCATAAAAGCAAACCAGCAAACAATAGACTGCTACACCTCTGCTGTTTAGTCTGCCCACACTCACTTGGCTCACAACAGCTTCAGGCAACATTACCTACCTCTGTGATAATGAACCTGCTATGTGTCTCAACTTTGTTCTTTTGTGTGACCTCACAGAAATGTTACTCTCTCTATCCATTACAATCCCCTCCCTCCTGGCCCACACCCAATATCATTATACACCCTGGATTACTCAAAAGCCTTGCACTATCTACTGAATGTTGGTGGAGAACTCTTAAAACCAGCACACCAACCACTGCTTACTCTAATGGCAAACATCACACATTTACAGTACAACTTGCAAACAACTACTCAAATTTCTACTCATACTGTTCCTCTCTTTAGCAGGCGATATTGAACTTAACCCAGGCCCTCACTTTTCAACTCTGTCCCATACAACTGATAATACCCCCTTCAAATTCCAGAAAAGTCTATCTGTCACTGTGACGGAGCTGTCTGTAGGTGAGGGCAGTAAGACGCATAGACCGTGGGTGAACCTTAACTGGATTGGTTTATTAACCAAAAGACAACTAAAACATTGGATACACTGTCCCTTTAAGCAAAACAAATCATAAACCAAAATCCTACAGTTTTACGGTTAGGGAAACTAACTACACAAGCAGATCCCTAGCTAATGGGCTGTCAGCTAAGCTGGTTGTCAACTACAAAACATGTCATATTGTGTGCAAACAAAACAGTCTTTAGGCATAGTAGTATAGTTTTGGATCTTATCTGATATGTCACAAGGATTCCTTCAAAGGGTCTCCATGTTGCTCCTTCACTCCTTCACTCCTTCACTCCTTCACGAATGCCAGTTCTGGGGAGAAATCTTTATCCTGGGTGTGATTCCCAGCTGGACCCCACAGGCCTGATTCCTTCAGTCCTAGGGTCCATAATAACCAGGCTCTCTCCTGGCTGGGAAAAGTTTCACTTCCTCTCTCTCTCTCTGGAGAAAAGCAATCTAGCTCTCTGTCTTTGTCAATTTCCTGCCTTTTATAGCTGCTCAATCAGGAGTTCATTGTCCACACCTCCCTGTTCAGGTATGAAATTCGACACCCGTGCAGTCTGGAAAGGGAGTTAACCTCTTCACTCCCATACAGTCGCCCATATAAATATCTGGAGTCTGCTGCCCAAACTGGATGAACTAAGGGCATGGTGCCTTATTCATAAACTCAAAGTCATCATTCTCACAGAAACATGGCTAACCCCTAAAACCCTTGATGCAAATATCGCCATTGAAGGATACTCCATTTCTAGGAAAGATAGGTCAAAGAGAGGAGGAGGGGTGTTATTTTATATTGCAAACACCTTACAATTTACACTGTTAAATTGCCCCCCAAACCCACTCTTTTGAAATCCTATTTCGCAAAATCTGCCTCCCCTTTTCTACACCCGTCATGATTGCTGGCATCTACTGCCGCCCTAAAGCCGCTCTACAGTCTCTGACAGATTTCACCCAGTTTCTTGGCTCCTTTTTTTCTCTTAATGAGAAGAGTGAACTGCTAGTTCTTGGGGATTTCAACTACAATTGTCTCGACCCTAAAAATACAAAATCCAGATACCATTAGGGGTTTGGAGCATGGTTCTTTGTACAGTATTAGACTTTATCTGCAGGTGTCTCTACCCTGTTTTCCACCTTTGCTCACCCCTTACACCCATTTGGGTTTACAAACATCAAAACAAGATGACGGGTTTCCTGTTCAGAACAATGGACCTCAATGATTGGGAAACTGACTCAGAGAATATCTTCTCTGTAACACAGGCTACACAAGAAGTACCAACTGTTAGTAATATCAAGCTTTACTTTCAAAACATGGAAAGATTTTATAAAAAACAATCCCACCTATGGTGGAGGTCTGCAGTCTACAAAAATATGAAAAAAATAAAATGATACCAAGAGGCCTAAGAGTGAATCTCTCACCCTCATACCATATCCAAGAGGATGCATTTATTAAAAAGTGGGATGAGATAATAAGTAAGTGTTCGCATGACCTTATGAATCTACTGATAGATAATAAATTAATAGAACTTAAAAAAGTCAACATTGAAGTTGAAAAAAACAAATTGGATGCACCAATATGGAAAGACTCTCCAAACTTTGAAAAATATGAAAACATACTTCAAAAAACAACTGATCAATACGTGAAAGGTATCAAAGAGAGGAAACATAATAAATATCTCAGAGACAGTGGAGACTTTGCAAAAGGCAAAATTTACAAACGCCACTTCTTAGCAGATAAACCTAAGGTGCAAGAGAACAGCGATTCATCAACAGACTGGGATATGTCTGAAAATGAAGAGAACAGTAGTTATCAAAACAAAATAACATCAAGGTCAAAGACGAACAAAGAAAAAACCACAACACAATCTGAACCCCATTTTTTAGATTCAGTACAGGAAGGAACAGATTACGGACCCGAAAAACCAGAAGAGGAGGGATACTGGAGAGGAAGAGGAAGATGGTCCAACTACAGGAGACAGAGGAGGAGGAGACAATAACGAGGACAGACGCCACAGACAATACGGGCAAAGTCATGAATCTCTCACATATTACCTTTACAGAAGCACAAATGACACTACTAGAGAAAGGTCTTTTTTATGTCCCAATGAGAAGATTTGATCTATTTGAAGCAGTAAAAGATGTAAAACCTTAAAACCCCAAAGTCGGTTTACACCACACAAAGACACGTGTCCCAATATCTCCACTTTTCTCAACCTGGTAACTAAAGATCTGGAGGCACTTAAGGATAAAAAGGGTAAAAACAACCTAAACTCATCAGAACAAAGTGCACTAAAAGAAATCAAAAGTATGGATGAAATCACAATTAAGTCAGCAGACAAAGGTGGCAATTTAGTGATTTTAAAAACAGAAGACTACGTTGCAGAAAACCTGAGACTATTAAGGGACAAGCAATGTTACAGGGTTTTGGAAAAAGATTCGACAGAGGTATTCCAAAAAGCACTGGAGAAAATCCTAGAAAGAGGCATGATGAATAAAGTTATAACAAAAAAAGAACGAGAATTTATGACTAATAAACATCCTGTCACAGCCACTTCCTACAGCATCCCTAAAGTACATAAAAATAAACAAAAGCCACCAGGCAGACCGATAGTATCAGGGATCGGCTCACTAACAGAGAATCCAAGTGTGTATATTGACCAAGTGCTTAGGAATTTCGTCACAGTACTACCATCGTATGTTCAAGACACCAAAGATGTCCTTAATAGAATTGAAGGGATACAGACCCAGAAAGAGACTCTACTAGTCAGTTTTGACGTAGAGTCCCTTTACACAAGCATCCAGCATGAAGTAGGTCTTCTGGCGGTCAGATACTTTCTATCCACACGGAGCTGCCTTTTCTCTGAGCATAACAACTTTGTTATAGAACTCCTTGAGTTCGTCCTCCAACACAATTACTTTCTTTTTGACTCTAAGTATTACCTACAAACACAAGGCACTGCAATGGGGACTACATGTGCCCCTACATACGCTAACCTCTACCTAGGATGGTGGGAAGAGGTTAGCGTATTCTCTGAAGGCATTTCTCAATATATTGACCACATAGACATGTGGATCAGATATATTGATGACATTATGCTGCTCTGGAACGGCAGCAGAAAAGAACTGGAAACCTTTTTCAATCTATTAAATTCAAACGAACATAATCTCAGACTTACCTCAGAGATAAGTGCTACCTGTATCACCTTTCTTGACCTTAGAATCACCAAAAATGAAGAAGGGTACCTCTCCACTTGTAACTACAAGAAAAAAACTGCAACTAATAGTTACCTGAGAGCGGACAGTTTCCACCCCAAACCGCTAATTAGGGGAATACCCACAGGTCAGTACCTCCGCATAAGATGAAACTGTTCTGATGTACAAACCTTCAAAACTGAGGCTAAAAAAATGAGGGACAATTTTCTTAGCGGTGGCTATTCAAAAAGACAACTAAAACAGCTTATCATCACGCTGTGAATACACCCCGTGAGGATCTCCTCAAAAACAAATCTAAAGAAGACACCAAATAAGAAATAAGGTGTATCAGCACTTACCACAACCAGTGGAAAGACTTTAATCAAATACTTACCAAACACTGGCACATCCTGACGTGTCATGATGATCTCAAATTGGCCCTCAAAGATAGACCTTCTATCGTATGGAGACGTTCCGAAAACGTCAGAGACCAACTCGTACATAGCCACTTCACTAAAATAATAAAAAAAGCACAACATGGTTAAGTATCAAAGGCTTCTACAAATGTCACAGCTGCATAGCATGTGATTTCATGAAAGAAAGCAAAACATTTACAAATACAGGAGATACAAAAACTTTCACAATTAAAAATTTCATAAACTGCAAAAGCACAGGGATTATATACCTGGTTACATGCTCCTGCGGAATAAAATATGTCGGCAAAACTAAAAGAGAACTTAGAAGACGAGTCTTGGAACACCTGGGATCAATTAGGAATTCCACAGACACGCCTGTCTCCCGAAATGTCCGGGAAAAACATGCAGGGAATGTTAACACACTCACATTTCAAGGCACAGACCATTTTCCCACCAGCATCCGCAGTGGCAATTGGGACAAAAAACTCTTGCAGTGTGATGCAGATGGATATACATGTTACACACTCAATATCCATCTGGCATCAATGAAGGTTTTGAATACACCTCCTTTTTATAATTATCAGAGCTCCATTACATCTCTGAAACAACTTTGGACAGCTTGTTAGCCTAACCACACTAAGTGAATACTGTATAGATCACATACAGTGCACATTAGGGTTAAACTAAACAGATCCTATTAAACACATAGGATCAGTGTGGTGCAGTACCTATGTACCACCACTAACCTACTCGGCAGAATTTGGCGTCCTCCGGTTGCCTAGGCAACAATCACGTATAAAGGGGCGGACAGGGACGCGAATACGCCCACCCCGGAAGAAGTCGCAGATAGCAACGAAACGTACCGTACGTCGGGTCTTCGCCGACAGTGTGTTATATTTGAAGTCTATCTCAGTTAAAGCGTTCTATATTATAATATGGTACCAATGTGCTCATAAAGTCTATGTACAGTTGCGCAGAGAGTGGTCTGTAAACATAAGATTATATGGGAGAACTCTCTATGTATACAGCCTAGGAGATCAGCACGGGGCAATACCCCCAAGTCGGGAGGCACACAACAAGCTGAATGCTGACAGTATACTAATCACGGAAGCAGGTATTACCTGGTAGATATCTATTGAGGCTCCGGTTATAGAATATAGCAAACCCCACGCTACAAACATCCTATTCATTTAAAGTGTAAACACTCCAGACGGAGAGGTGGAGAATCCTAGTTATAGAGACATTGAGACAAATTAATCCCTCTTGACATTCACCCCTCTCTCTGGTAGAATTAAAACAGGAGATTTGCATCGAACGCAACGCATGCGCAGACGGACATGATAACGGAGTTACTATATAAACAAAGTGAATCTGTGACTCCTAGCCTTACGCGAATCTAGCAAAAACAATTGATTCATTCAGTGGTCTAGATATACCTACCTCCCTGTCTATAGATCAAGCTGAATGCTGACACTATACTTATCACTGAAGCGAGTACTACCTGGTAGATATCTATTCTCTGGCAGAATTTAAACGGGAGTTCTTGCATTGAGCGCAACGCATGCGCAGTCGGACATGTTTAACAAAATTACTATATAAACAAAGTGAATTTGTGACCCCTAGCCTTACGCCAATCTAGCCAAACAATTGATTCATCTAATGATCTAGATATACTTACCCCGCGGTTTTCTTGCTGCTTCCCCTGGTCCCAACAATACAATACCCACGTAGAAGCTGCGATGCATGCGCAGCAAGACCTGGAAGATAGTACACGCACCAGGGATACTACGATGACTCATAACACTCCCCTATCATTCTACTAGATTAGAGTGTGTCACCACTTATTTAGGATCCACATCCTTACCTGACCGCCTGTATCCCCACAGGAGGAATTGCTAACACTATACACAGTACTTGTTTACCATAGGACTACAGATTTACGGTGAATAACCACCAGCCCAGCATACCAATGGTCAACATTTCCCCATATACTGTATCTACCTTCATCTTCCCACTAGGTAGTTCAATATACCACTATTCTGGTAGACCAATGTGAAGCACGAGCAGCCTGATACAGGACTTAAAACTCCTACTAAAACACTAGTGTCTACACATACCAGTGTGAGACAGGCAGCTCAGAATACAATTTTCGACCATTTTTTACACTGGTGACTTACCGGTCTAGACTACTCGCTATGTACATTCCAAAAATATGTGAATGCAACAACTGATAGACTTCAACATATAGACATATACCCTTATTTGGTTATGTGTCTATTTTTTTAAAATATACCTATTATGTTAATAAAATTGATTTTATCATATATTTTTCTGCTACCTCTGACCGCATTATAATATAAAGGTCTGCAGTGCGCCACAACCAGGGACTTCTTATATCCGCCTTTGGATATATCTCTCCAGTCTTTACTAATTTCCCAACCCACACAGACAAACCTGAAACCTCATAACCACTCCTTGCTAGACTGGATTCTCTCCTCAAATCCCAGCAGAATCCAATCCTCTAGCATCCTTCCTGACATTTTCAGTGACCATGCAATAGTGTTCTGTGTAAGGAAAATTAAACCACCACAATCAAGCCCTAAAGTTATCCTCACTATAACATTGTCACGCTGTGCTCACCACAAACAAGACGAGACCCTGGTACTGGGATGGGAGTAGTAACAAACACCAGCCACAGGCACGGGGGCCACGTCGGGAGTGTAGGTTTGCCTTGACAGCCGGGTCAGAGATATAGAGATCAGTGTAGTCTTTATACTTGCTGAGTTCAACGTAGGAGATATCCGGAGCGTAGAAGGTACTTTTGCCGATGTCAGGGTTGGAGAGTGGAGTGGTCGAGGTGCAATGCCGAGTTCAGGATTAGAGAGGAGCGAGGAGTTAGAGAAAGCCAAGATCAGGAGCCAGAGGTTGGAGTAGTCAAAGCAAGATCAAAACTGGAACAAAGCAACAGGACAGGAACAAAGCAGGAACAGGCAAGGGTGAACACAGGTAACAAGAATCTATGCTCAGACAATGTGCCTATGACATTGGTGAGCATATGTAGGCTGGATCAGCCAACCCCCATTGGGGGTGGAGTGGGAGCGTGGCCTCTGTGGCAGCAGTGATAGGTCCAGGGCTCAACGAGCAGGTGTTGCTGTTTGTGCAGCTAAAGAATGTTGACACGGAGCTTGGAGGCGTGGCGCTCGTGTCACATGCGAGTGCCGCGCACAGGTAGTGTGCGGCGCGATCCGGAGGCGGAGTCTAACTCTGCGGCGTCGGATGACGCCATCCTGGTGTGCATGCGCGCTGCGACATCAGGTAAGGAGTGCGGTCCGTTGGCACCCCCCGCATGAGCAGTGGTGCTCGGGAGGATGCGCGGGGCAGTTGCAAGTCCGTAGTCCTTACAAACATTTAGAAACTTTTAACCACAACAGTTTCTGGATGACCTTACCAACTGCCTTTGGTACAGAATCGACTTAATTCCCGACGCCGATTCTGCGCTCAACTATTTCCAATCCGAGTTCTTAAAACTCTGCGATACCCATGCTCCACTACACAGAATAAGGGTACGGGGGCCCATCTTCCATGGGTTACAACTGACCTTATTGCACTCTACCAATTCAGGGATGCCTTGTGGAGAAGCTACAAAGTAACTGGCACTACCAAGTATCATAATAACTACAGATGCCTGCGGAATATGAGCACAAGTAAAACAAGACATGCAAAAGCCCAACATTACTCTGACAATCACCAGAATATATCAAACCCAGCTAACTTCTGGAAGGTTATCCACAATATATTCCAGCCTTCTAGCCATTAACAGCCAAGTAATATCACTAAGGAGGTTATTACTCTGACAAATCCCACTGACATTGCAAATGCATTCAATGATTACTTTGTAGGGTGTGCTACTAATTTATTAGAAAAATGCAACCCAAACCACAAACATGAACCTCATTCTGAGAGTACCCTTATATCCCCACCCTCTCTCAACACTGCTCACAATTTTCAATTTGTCCCAGTATCTGAAGAAGAGATTAAACAAGCACTCCTCAAATTAAAACTATGCAGCCAATGTGGACCTGACTTACTGCAATCTAAGTTCCTAAGACTTGGTGCCCCAGCCATTGCCAAACCAATTGCTTCCATACCGTAGTTAACTCTATCCTGTCTGCAGGCCATATCCCTAAGACCTGGAAAACTTCCAGAGTTGTCCCAATCTTCAAAAATGGAAGCAAAAACACTGTGTCAAACTACAGACCAATTTCTCTTGTCCCAATACTATCCAAAGTCATGGAAAAATGTGTTCACTCCCATTTAAGCGATTACTATACCAAGACAAATTTCCCTAGCCAATTCCAATCTGGCTTTCGCCCCAAACACCCCACGGTAACTACCCTCCTAAAAGTTTGCAATCAGATCCAGTGTGGAATGGAACTGGGACAACTCTCTGGTGCAATATTCCTAGATTTTGCAAAGGCTTTTGATACTGTTGATCATGTTATCTTGCTTAACAAACTCCAGAGCTCTGGAATAGGGAAGCATGCTTTAAACTGGTTTCAGTCCTACCTATCAGGTAGATCCCAACATGTGTCTATCTCACCCGAGGTGTCCCGCAAGGATCTGTTCTGGGGCCCCTACTCTTCTCAGTGTTCATCAATTATCTTCCAACAGCTTGTAAGGGAGCTTCAATACACATGTATGCAGATGACACAATCTTATATGCACATAGCCCTAGCCTCTCCGACCTTTCCAACACATAATTCAATCAGACTTTTTGAGACTTGAAAATTGGATCTCCCAAAATAAACTGTTTTTAAACACTGATAAGACTGTAACAATGGTATTTGGGACCAAGGCTAAATGTTTAAAGCTTCCAATGACTGAGCTCCAGATCAGAACCTACGTTAATACCACCCTAACTCCTGTTACTAGTTTGAAATACTTGGGCATATGGTTTGACTCCCATTTAACATTTGGGATGCATATTGATACCCTGACATCCAAAACCTATGCCAAACTAGGTGTTTTTTATAGGAACAAATCCTCCCTAAGTCTGCAGGTCAGAAAGCATATTGCACACCAGATGCTAATGCCAATTATCGACTATGGGGATATAGTATACGGCTTGGTACCCTAAACCCACCTTAGCAAACTTGATACCCTCTACATTTCAATATGCAATTTTGTTCTCCAACGCAACTACAACACACATCTTTGTGAAATGATCAAAGAACTAGATTGGTCATCACTTGAGTCTAGGCGTAAAGTTAATCTCTCCCGTTTTGCCTTCAAATACTTTCTGGGAAAGCTACCAGTCTATCTGAACAGGCTCCTCACCCCTAACACATGCAGCACTTATCATCTGAGATCTTACTGTTCATGGTCCCAAGATTCAGCAAAGTATCCGGCTGCACCTCCTTCTCTTACCATGCACCCCAAAACTGGAACAATCTACTGGAGACTCTCACAGCCACCACCAGTCTAAAACTAAAGCTGTCTCACATTTTAATCTGGTCTGTAACTGTTACATACGCCTATAATATATATCTTCTCTAACTGTGCATGCAATGTCTTGTATATAATGTATACCCTGTTCACTTATGTAACTATGTATTTTTAACCATGTATTATTTGTTATCTTAACTCTGTGCCCAGGACAAACTTAAAAACTAGAAGTAACTCTCAATGTATTACTTCCTGGTAAAACATTGTATAAATAAATAAATAAATACTCCTACCGCTGGTACCAGAAAAAGCAACAGGTACATCTACTGCTGCTCTTGCTGTTCTACCTGCACTGCTAAAGAAAACTAGGCAGCAGAGACTAATGAAAAAATCCTCCTCAGTCTCACAAAACGGGCACAAGCAGAGCTGCTCTTTCCGCTACCACCACTCCCATTAACAAAAATACGAATTAAACAAACCCACAAAAATCTCTCTCCCTCTGCTGTCCCACTGCCTGACTGGCTCGTCCTGTCTTCTGTGCCTGCCTGTCTCTACTCCCGTAAAGTTCCTATCTGCTTCCTACTCACACTACCCTGCACCAGCCCTACACCCTGCTTCCTTCCCTCGCAATCACACAATGGAAACAAGAACAATGAGAAAGGGGGAGAGGCTTAGCACATGTGCGCACAAATCAAATTTTGTAACATTCAAAAACGAATTCAATCTAAAACTATGTGGATGGATTTTATGACATTCGCTCGAAGGGAGGGGGAAGGGAAAATGATGATAGTTTCAGTAGCATTTGCCTGAATTGTTTACTGTGCAAATTACCTTGGAATATCTGTCTGCGGATAGAATTTTGGTAAAAAGGCGGCAAATAATTTGCGCCTCGAATTTTGACACATTCGTCCATCTCTATAAACTACCCGGGATAACAATCTGTGGCAAATTGTAACTCTTTCTTAATGTATGCATACATAATGCAACAAATCAAAGCCTTTTTGTTTGTGATGATACATCACCCCCAAAATACCACTATAGAGATGTACTCAATACAATTTATGCTCATCAGCTAACAAAAGCATAGGACAAATTAAAGTAGTTATGAACATGTGTCATTTATCTTCTGAAAGAGAGAAAGGCTGCATTGTAATATGCAAAGTATCAGCGATGCATGCTCAGTTGTTTAGTAGATTTTAGAAAATCACAGGGACTGCCATGTTTAGTAGACCGGTATAGAATATTTGACTTGAATATTTGTCCACTAAAGAACACAACTTCATTATTTCACTCACATGAAAAATAAAACAGTTAATGCTGCATGTTACAAAAAAAAAAGTGATGTTGTTTGTTTTCTGACTGATTGCGTGGACTCCCCCTTTTAATAATGACTATCTTCAGTGTAACATTTCACACACCGGAGTGGTAAATAAATAGAAACTATTACAGAAATGGCGAACGTGGTTTTCCCTAGTGCTGTGCAAATATGAAACTTAATAAATAGATCTGCATGCCTTCATTCTACAGTCACTTTATGAGTAGCCAATGGCACAGTCATTTCTTTCAGATGAACTTACCAGAAGGGCAAACTTTTACTGAGCCATCTCCATCCGAATACAAAACAGTATAATAATAACCAATACACTTAAGCATAGCATTTCCATTTTTATTGTGCATTTATGGACAGACATAAATGCATTTTAAAAGTAGGTTGAAGGGCAAAATTGTAACTTGATAAATACGACAACCAAGGAATAGATAAAAATGTGTTAAAAGCTAAAGAAGAGGGGCAGAAATGGGGAGTTATCAAAAGACATTTAGGAAAATTTGCATTTAAATGAAACAATACAAGCTAGTAAAATGTAAACATATGTGAAGGTATAAAATATAGGGAACGTGTTATGAAGATGCTTCAGCACAAAAATCAACACCATGTTGCTTTCAAAGAGAAGTGAAAATATGAATGTTTGACTGCGGGTGTCCACTTAAACACAGTTAATTTGTCCAAAACAGGGGAAAGCCAGAATGAATGCTCAATCAGGTGTGTAGGCAGCACATGATACTTGATACATAATTGATGTTTCACCTGGCAAGGTCATCCTTGCTATCTTGTTAAAATAATTGCTGTGATGATTAGGAATACTAGTAAAATATCCAGGAAAAAAAAAAGAGAATTTCATACTGTTTCACAGTGATTAATGTGACTCGACTAAACAAACAAGAGGGGCTAATGGAAGACTTGGGAATAGAATGTTTGAAATCACATTTCTTGATTTAATCAATATAGCTTATCAACACATGAAGAGTAAATGAGCGCCTGGAATATGCAAATTAGTACAGCTGGATGAAAAGTTAATTAAACTCGCTCAAACAGAATATCCTTTCTACATTTTATATATTGTTTTATTTGTTTTGTAGCTGAGCAGTTTGGAAGCTTCATTTAGCCTTAATTATGGGTCTGTAAACTTTAGGTGAAATAGTTTTGACCTCCATTTAAATCAAATTCCAACAGTTAGTTAAATGTGGTTTGTTAGTTTGTATTCAAAATTAATTTTTGGTTTCAGTTATAACACAGCTTTTCAACACAGCCTGGGTTAAAGAAGTGCATAGCCAGTAAAACGTACTCACAGCTATTTCAACCTTTAAGGTTATACTGGCTTTGCAATGTTAAGTTGGAATAGGTTTTAACCACACATTATAAAAGTTATGATGGGTGAAAGCACTGTATATTAAGAGATAATGGGGGAAAGGAAGGGTTGCAGACCTGTCTGAGACATGTGAATGTACTCACAAGTGATATGTTTATTTGCTCTAGACTGTACGGTGAAGGGTTTTGGTCACTTTTTTACTCCCCATAACTTAAATAATGTGCGGTTGAAATCCATTCCAATGTCACATGGCAAAGTCAGTATGGCCAGCCTCACACTGATAAACCCAAAAGATTAAAACAGCGGATCGCTTCTCTGCCTTTTGGCTACGATCAAGTATAGTTTCTATCCTACCTGTGGCAGGAGTAGGATGGACAGTGGCACACATTTGGTCCTATGGCCTGGTCGAGAGGTGGGATGAGTCCAAGATTTTCATGAGTCCCTGCAACCCCGGCTGGAGAATTCCAGGGGGAGGGGAGGTTTCATAGTAGAGTGCTGTCTGTGTGAAGTTCACAGTGGGCAAGGTTATGTCCTGATGCAGTTTCACACTAGTACTTCAGACTGTTACCAGCATGGACACCTGATGTCAAGGATTTACTTCCCTCATTCCTGTTGCTCCCTAGGCCTTCTGGCTAGAGGGGATCAACATTTTTTAACCCACCCGGCATATTTGGGGTCGGGGTGTTCTGGCACAAACCTTGCAAGGCTGGTCACCGTCTCTCTTCAGAGGGAAAATGACAGGGTGATTAGGCTCCGGCCGACAACCAAAAGACTTGGACTTTCTTGTGGGCCTTTTGGCCAGAGAGAGGAAGAGAAGGACGTTCCGAATCCTGATGGAGGACGACACCAAAGACCCCAAAGACCTAAGCCTACCGGCTGAAGATTTTTGGGGAAAGGAACAAGGACTTGTCCGACTTCGGGAGGATAGTCACTAGTGGAAGCACCCAAGCCGCTGAAGCGGCTTGAGCACAATAAAAAAAAAAAAAAGGTGTCTGTGAATAGGTTTTATTGGCTATGCACTTTTTTTAACCCAAGCTGTGCTGAAAAGCTGAGTAATGCGGCAGGCATATGCTTATAGGACTCCATATTAAAATGGACATGAAGTATAAGGTGATACATGGTGTGCTCAAGTGAAATTTTTGTTTGCTGTACACTGTATGGTGGAGGTGTTTGGTCACATCAAGAAGTGCTATTCACACATTTCTTTTGCAGCTCCCATCTTCTGGCTTCAGGGCATAACTTATTGTTCTAGCACTGCTCTTTTTCTGAAATATGCTTTGCTCCAGTACCTTGTCGTTACCCTTAATGAAAGTTTTTCATAGCTCTTGTGGCTATTCATGGTCTTTTTGGGATCTCAATAACTGTTTCTTATTAGGAATATTTTTGTCCGGGGCCTTTTAGTCATGAATCAGTGAGTCCTAAACTTGCTGCAGCCAAATGACCAATACCTCACATCCTGATGGATAATGACATGGAGAAAAAATGACACAAATTGTGTGCTTAACTCATACAGTATATGTCAAATGCCCATGAGAGAGCCCTCGATCCATAACTGGTTATTCCCTAATATTTTACCATGCCAGTAACTTTTTGTTCTAAAGCATAATTCCTTGCATTGATTTTTATAAGTTGGGTTTACTGCAGCGCAGGAATAATTCACTGGGGATTCCCATGGTCACCTCTCTTGCCCAGTCCTCCACCTTCCCTCTCCCTCCAGCAGCTGAGGGGAAGAGGCTCGGATTCTGCTTTCACTGGCTGAATCTGCTCCTCAGGACTTGCAGGGAGTCCTGTGGAGCAATATAACTCAGATGAAAGTGGTGTATGGGTTACCAGGACAAACAAACGATTGTTTAGTAAAGTTATTGCAAAAATACTTTTGGCCAGCCTCAGGGAAACTGCCTTGGCAGTGAAGGGGGTAAACAATAAATCTTTAAATAGGTAAATGAGTCAAGTCTGAAAGTCATAGCTTATATAGAAGTTACAATAAACAGTTTTACCCTAAGCATCACTTGGAGCGTGTGGGTCGCAGTCCAAGTGCAGCCATGATTGCGGCCAGGCAAGATCATGGCGCAGTGCAGGGGGAATTTCCCATAAGGATTAACATAGATATGGTCCCTGCTTCGGAATGGTACTCTCGCTGCATTAATCCTACCGGACTGCACCAGTCTGGAAAAGCTGTGCAGTGAGAGCGGAGAGAAGCGATCCCTCTCTCTGTCTCTCCGCACAGCTTTTAAAAATCTCAAAAATGTACTGTAAATGTTATTTGTAATAAATACAGTAGAAATGAAGCAGGGTGTCGCTGAACCGCATTCCTTTATGCTACAGGGAACCCATGCTTCCCGAGGTAAAGGATGACAGTGACAGAAGGGGCACTGAATCACTGCAGGATAACACAGTGACAGAAGGGACACTGAATCACTGCAGGATAACACAGTGACAGAAGGGACACTGAATCACTGCAGGATGACACAGTGACAGAAGGGACACTGAATCACTGCAGGATGACACAGTGACAGAAGGGACACTGAATCACTGCAGGATAACACAGTGACAGAGAAGGGACACTGAATCACTGCAGGATGACACAGTGACAGAAGGGACATTGAATCACTGCAGGATGACAGTGACAAAGGAAAACACAGAATCACTGCATGGTACAGGCTTCTGTATTGGGTGCCGGTATCTCCTACAAGTTTAAATGTCTCAGTCGCATGACCGCCAGAATGAAAGCTGTCCTCATCCTCCTCAGTGGCACTAACATTTAAAACACTCTTTACCGGAAAATAATAGTAAGGGGTTAACCCCTCCTGCTACCCACCCGTAAGGCCTAACCACTCACCCCAGGGGAACTACTCCCATGACCCACCCCCTTTACCCCACACACAAATGAGAAATAACCCCATTAGCCAAATATGGCTTTTGCCCATTTGTGATGAATAAAAAAATATTAAATAAAATACACATTGCATTCAATATATCCATAGAACGGAGGCACAGATACCCACACTGGCAATCAATGGGTACGTTACTACCTGCATCACACCCCCCCCCCCCCACTA